>NC_079190.1:277188369-277488369 GCF_029499605.1 Hyla sarda
TCTTACTTTTTCGAGACATCTGGACCTCACACATTCAGGACTCTTGGGTCAGGGACGTGGTGTCCAATGGTTACCGAATTTAATTCGCCTCCCTTCCGTGGGATCGCTTTTTTCGATCTAGGGCCCCCCGGTCGCCTTCTCTGGCAAAGCAATTTCGAGAGGCTCTCCAGTCTCTGCTTCTCCAGGGGGTTATCGTTCCCGTTCCTCCAGGGGAACGGGTCCGGGCTTTCTATTCCAATCTTTTTGTGGTTTCCAAGAAGGATGGTTCTGTGCGACCAATCCTAGACCTTAAGCGTCTCAACTGTCATCTTCTCATCAGTCACTTCCGAATGGGATCTCTCCGTTCGGTGGTGGCATCCCTGGAACAAGGGGAGTTTCTTTCATCGGTGGACATCAAGGATGCCTACCTCCATGTGCCAATATTTTGGGACCATCATCGGAACCTCCGCTTTGCGGTTCCGGTGGGGCATTTTCAATTCGTAGGGCTCCCCTTCGGTCTGGCCACGGCTCCTCTGGTCTTTACCAAGATCCTTGCGCCAGTGATGGGCCTGTTACGGTCGAGGGGAGTCTCGGTGATGCCCTACCTGGACGACCTTCTCATCAAGACTCCAACCAGAGCCCAGTCCTCTGTCCTACCCAGTCTCTAACCTTCTTGGGACTTCGCTTCGACACGGCCTCTGCCCGAATTTGCCTCCCACCGTACAAACGTCTGGCGCTTCTGTCGGGGGGTGCGCTCCCTTTGGACCCAGTTCTCAGTCCCCATCCGCACTTGTATGGAAGTCCTGGGTCGGATGGTGGCAACTATGGTGGCCGTACCCTGTGCCCAGTTTCATTACCGCCCCCTTCAACTGGCGGTTCTCTCTCGATGGGACAGGTGTCCTCTGTCCCTCGATCGTCAGATTGTTCTTCCTCGCAGGGTCCGTCAGTTTCTGCTCTGGTGGCTCTGCTCCCCCCCTTCTTCTCCAAGGGCGGTCATTTCTTTCCCTTCACTGGCAGGTAGTTACAACGGATGCCAGCCTGTCGGGCTGGGGCGGAGTGTTCAGGGATTGGACTGTTCAGGGACCTCTGGTCTCCCAGAGAGATCCTTCTTCCGATAAACATACTGGAATTACGGGCGATTCTTCTTTGTCTTTGGGAGTCCAGTTTTCAGTTCCGTCCTGTCCGCTCAGTCGGACAATGCCACGTACATAAATCGACAAGGCGGCCCTTGCAGTTCGGCAGCCATGGCCAAGGTGACCAAGATTCTCGTCTGGGATGCCCTAGTGATTCCTTGGGCGGGGTTTGCCCTATCTGTTCCCTCCCCTTCCGCTCCTTCCCATGGTTCTGAGGAAGCTCAAAACAGAGGGCTTCCCCCGCCATTCTGGTAGCTCCAGATTGGCCCCGAAGGTCGTGGTACGCCAGGCTCCTGGACGATGCTCCTGAACGACGCTCCACTGCGCCTTCCGCTCCGTCTGGACATGCTCTCTCAGGGTCTTCTTTGCCACCCCAATTTACAGTCGCTGCATTTGACGGCGTGGCGGTTGAGACCGCGGTTTTGAGGGCCCGCGGGTTCTCTTCCCAAGTCATTTACACCATGCTCAGGGCTTGTAAGCCCTCCTCCGCAAGAATTTACCGCTGTACTTGGCGGTCTTATTTTCGTTGGTGTGAAGCTCAGGATTTATCCCCTGTAACCTTCTCGGTTCCCCGTCTTCTCTCCTTTCTGCAGTCGGGTTTGGAACTGGGGTTGTCTCTCAGTTCCCTTAAAGGTCAGGTTTTGGCCCTTGCCATTCTTTTCCAGCGGCCCCTGGCTTCTAATTCTCATGTCCGGACCTTCCTTCAAGGAGTGGCGCATGCTGCTACTCATTATCGGTCACCCTCTCCCCCTTGGGACTTGAATTTGGTTCTGAGTGCCCTCCAGGGTTCACCCTTTGAGCCCCTTAGAGAGGTGTCTCTCCGCCTCCTTTCTTGGAAAGTGACGTTTCTTGTTATCACCTCCATCCAGAGGGTGTCTGAATTGACAGCTCTCCTGCCATTCTGTTTCTGGTGATCCACCAGGACAAGGTTGTTTTCCGGCCAGATCCTTCCTTTTTGCCTAAGGTGGTTTCGGCCTTTCATCTCAATGAGGACATTGTCCTCCCGTCTTTTTGTCCTGCTCCTTCTCATCCTAAGGAGCGCTTACTACACAAGCTGAATGTAGTTCGGGCTGTTCGGTCTTATATCTCCATCACTTTTTCGTTTCGTCAGTGTGATTCCTTTTTCGTCCTTACGGAAGGTCGTCGTAAATGACAACCTGCTTCCAGGGCCACCATTTCTCGGTGGATTCGGTCCGCCATTTCGGAAGGGGAAGTTTCCTCCTTTCAGGGTTGTGGCTCATTCTACCCGTTCTGTTGGGGCATCCTGGGCTCTCCAGAATAGAGCCTCGGCCTCGCAGATTTGCAAGGTGGCTACCTGGTCGTCTTTGCACACTTTCTCGCATCGGCTGATGCTAGTCTGGGTCGTAAAGTGTTGCAGGCGGCAGTGGTTCGGCTGTCTGCCTGACTGCTTATCTGCTCACCCAGTGGATGGCTTTGGTACATCCCACTTTCTGTGTCCCCCAATGGAGCCGATAGAGAAAAGGAGATTTTTGTTTACTGTAAAATCTTTCTCGGCGGATCCATTGGGGGGGGGGGGGGGGGGGGCACAGCTCCCGCCCTTTTTTGGGGTTTCCTTTGGTGCTCTGTCCGAGGGTGTGTTCAGTTATGTTTTTTTCTTCTGGTTCTCGGACAGTTTTGGGTTTTTCTTTGACCTGTTGGTCTCCTATTGCTCTGGAATTTAAAGTGATTCGCTCTTGGCCTGACGGCGGGTATATCCTGCTGGGAGGAGCCGACTTTTTTTATTACCATAGTGTCACACCTCCTAGAGACAGCAGCATACACACATGGTCTGTGTCCCCCAATGGATCCTCCGAGAAAGAGATTTTACGGTAAGTAAACAAAAATCTCCTTTTTTAGTATATTGTACGCCATTAAATATAATTTTTTAAATTTTTATTTTATTTTTTTACCACAGTTGTTTTTTACCATAGTTATCATAACTAGAACTTATTGGTGTGAACGCCCATTTTTAGATATGTGATCAAAACCCTGACTAAAAATAATGTGATCCTTTACATTTTGGGGCATGGAGAAACCTGAGCTTATTTATTTAATATTTTAGTCTGAAAATGGTAACAAGGAAGAGGAGGAGGAGATTGGAGAAAATAGTCAATTCATGAAGTTGGCAAAAAAAGTTACAGAAAAAGTGTTACAGCGGAGAGGTGAGTAGATTTTATATCCTGAACAAATAATTTAAAAGCAGACTTTTATGTAGCAAGTATATGGTGAGCTGGGCTAAAACAAACCTCCCTTTTTTAAACATTGTTTGGGTCTTCCTTGTTTTTGAGTGGGTCAGGGGTTGTTAGCATATGAATATTTGTGGTATATCAAAAAAAGTTAGTTTTTTATCTGATTTCCTTTCTTTTTGATTTGTTGCACCTCATTCACTAAAACACAATACAACACCAGCCAGCGTGATGCAAAAATGCATGCAAATTCTTAAATCCAGCATTTGACTTTTCATTTACAGCAACCATAGAAACTACTGAGCCAAAAAAGCAAGGCCCAAAAAATCTATTTGAAATGCAGCGTCCCTTCAGTCTTCCAAAGGTGAGTTAAAAAAAAAAATTACATTTTCTCTATCGGCTCCATTGGGGGGACACAGACCATGGCTGTATGCTGCTGTCACTAGGAGGCTCGACACAATGGCAACAAGAGAAGTCTGCTCCTCCCAGCAAGGTATACCCACCCACAGGCACCTGAGGTAATCAGTTTTAGCTTAGTGTCTTAAGGAGGTGGACATGGTCTGGAGTTCTCTCCAGAGCAGGTCTTATGTTTTATTATTTTCCTAGTTAGGGATGTTAGTTTTTTATTCCTTTTTCTTTCATGTTTTTAGGTGGGGATTCAGGAACTGCAGCTCACTGTCTCCCCATTGCGATTGAGGGTGCACAGACATAGCTTATATGTGCGGTTAACCCCCTCTTGCCAACGGTCAGCGCCTGGGGTTGTACCTCATGGGTCCAGGTCCCCCTATTTCCCAGCTCGCCTCGCTCGCACATGGTAGCTCGGCGTGATGCAGGTGACAGAAAGCTGACTGAAGACCTCATAGAAGACTTCATTAGGTAAGTTCTTCTGACTGAGGTGAGTATATTCCTCTTCTCCTTAGGTACAGCCTTGCAACCTCTGGAGACCCTCACTTTTTGCCCACTTTTTCTCAGGGGTTGGCCTGGACAGGTTTTTTTTCTATATTTATTGCTGGGGTGAGCAGGAGCATTTTTGGACTGGGGCACAGCTTTATTCATACTTTTCACTTTCCTGAACGATATGTGTGTTTTTCAGCGGCTGACAGCCGCAGCGTTTTTACTATGCGGGCGCATGAAGCGCTGGCTTACTTTCGCTTTAGGCTGTTGGCGGCGTCTCGCTCGCTCACTTCCCCACAAGCGCATATGCGAATTACATGTGCGCTTGGGGAGAGGAGCGGGCGTGGGCGCCATTACTGACCTTCTTGTCAGAAGCTGAGGGCACTATAGCTCCACCCCCTCTGTCGGGGCTTCTAAGAGGCGCAAATTAGCCTCCAATCAATGCTGTGCGTGCGTTGAAAGGCAGGGGCCAATCAGCAGTGCCCCTGGCCCGCCCCTCTTTTGCTATTGGCTGGCATTTCTCCCTTTATCTACACTAGAACGGAGTTCTCCTCACAGCAGCTGCCCTGGGGTCACAGACTTGGGCTGCACAGACAACTGGAGCGTTAGTTCATATTTTTGTCTGTAAAAGCTGTATCTCAAAAATGTCTGGTTTTGCTGAACCACTTGTTCTGCCTGCTCCACTGCTCCCCCAGACCCCCCTGCTATTCTACCCCGGTTTTCTACCAGACCCGGTGGGTTCGGCCGCCCCTCCAGCCTGGGTTTTCTCCCTCCCCCAGTCTATATCCGACTTGGCTCAGGTCTCCCGTTATGTGGTGACTGCATTGGAGAGGCCCTCCGGGGGTCCCAATCTCCCCCTATACTGATGCTCTCGCAGCGTCATGGGGGTGTTTTTCATCTTACTCATCCGAGTCTTCTGGCAGGCACGGTCGCTCCCCTCACAGCCATCGCTCCATTACTCTGCCCTGTAGCAAGCGTCGCTCCCCTAGAGGACGCTCCAATGGTCGCCACTCTGGCTCTCCAGACCCACGTACCTGGTCAGTCTCCCCCCTCTATCAGGGCCACCTCACACGTTCCCATTCACCTGGAGAACTTGTGGATGAAGTTTCCGATTCGGCCTCTGATTCAGAGGACCACATGGATATGTCGGACATGGTGCACTCATTGGTCTCGGCCACAAGAGACACCTTCCATCTAGAGGACCCAGGAACTTTGGACGTGGCTCCTGAAGTTTCCTTTAATCGTGCCCAACCTGCAGGGCTGCCTCTCCTCGTTCCCATTCACCAGGAGAACTTGTAGATGAGGTTTCTGATTCGGCCTCCGATTCAGAGGACCACACGGATATGCCTGATGTTGTGTACTCATTGGTTTCGGCTTTAAGAGACACCTTCCAGTTAAGGACCCAGGAACTGTTGGAGGTGGTCCAGAAGTTTCTTCTCGTCGTGCCCGACCTCTTCCAGGGCTGCCTCACCTCGTTCCCATTCACCTGGAAAACTTGCGGATGAGGTTTCTGATTCGGCCTCCGACTTTAAAGGAAAGCATGGATGCCTGATGTGGTGTACTCATTGGTTTCGGCCATAAGAGACACCTTCCATCTAAAGGACCCAGGAACTTCAGACGTGGCTCCAGAAGTCTCCTTTTCTTCGTGCCCTACCGGCACCCAAGACCTTCAGCTCTCATGCTGAATTTTACACCCTGCTGGTATCCGCCTGGAGGCACCCTGACAAGAGGTTTCAGGAAACAGAAGGTTCAAGCGTGGTATCCCTTCGCCAAGGATCTCATTGCTCGGTGGACCTCCTCTCCAACTGTGGATCTGCCGGTCTCCCGCCTCTAAGGCGCCTACCGGGCCTTTGGCTGGTGCGGCTGCCTTCAAGGATCCAGCCGACATGAAGGTGGAGACTTTGGCAAACTTTGCTTTTGAGACAGCAGGTTCTTCCTGCTTTTGCTTCGGCCTGGGGGTCAAGGGCCCTTTCAGTATGGTCTCCCATCTCCGCCAGGGTAGTCTTCAAGATCCCTCTGGAGGATTTATTTAATCTAGCTCCCGATGATCCGCAGCTGGAGATTCTGTGTTCTGCTTCCATGCGCAGCCACTGTGCTGCCTTTGCCACAAGCTACCTGGTAGCCACCGTCCCTCCATGAATCTTAAAACCTGGAATGTGGACGCCGCCTTCATGAAGTTAGGAGTCGGGCGGAAAAGAGTTCTTTATTACCTCTGGATATGGCTCACAGAACCGCTTTCCGTCGTAAGTCCTCCTTATGGTTCTGCAGACCTTTGGCACCACAGGGTACCAACAAAGGGTCCGGCCAGGTGCCTTCACGGGAAGAGGGCTCCCTCCTTCCGGACCTGTCCCTCCCGGAGGTCTGCTATCCGTTCAGGCCGTTTTGCGGCCCCATCAGCCACCCGTAGGCCTTCCTCGATCTGATGGGTCGCCCCCACCTGCCGACCTTTCTCGGGTGGTTGGTCGCCTCTTACTCTTCCGGAATGCCTGGACCACGCACATTCATTGTCCCGGTTCCTTCAGGGGAACGTTTTCGAGGTTTATTCCAACCTCTTTGTGGTCCCCAAGTAAGGCGTTTCTGTTCGCCCAATCTTGGTTCTTGAGTATCTCAGCCAGCATCTTCTGCTTCCCATCCCGAATGGAGTCTCTCCGTTCGGTGCTGGCATCCCATCGTTCCTCGGTGGACATAAAGGATGCCTGCCTCCACATCTCATTGTTCCGGTCATCAGCGGTACCTCCGCTTTGCAGTTCCGGACGGTCATTTTCTTTTGTGGCTCTCCATTTCGGTCTGACCACTTCTCCGCGGACCTTTAACAAAGTCCTGGCGCCTGTGATAGCCCCTTTTACGGACAACAGTTTCCGTGATTCCTTACTTGGACGACCTTCTGATCAGAGCTCCAGCCAGGGCCCAGATCCTGGAGAGTCTTAGTCTCAACCTCCAGACCTTGTCTCTCTTCGGTTGGATGGTCAATCAGGACAAGTCCAACCGCTTTCCTGGGGCTCCAGTTCGACTTGGCCTCTGCCCGCTTTCAACTCCGCCGACCAATCGGCTGACTCTTATCAAGAGTCCAATGACGTCGGCACCCTGCTCCAGTTTCCATTCGCTTTTGCATGGATGTTCTGGGTCGGTTAGCGGCGGCCATGGAGGCCGTGCCATTTGCTCGGTTTAATCACCGACCTCTTCAATTGGTGATTCTCTTCCGGTGGGACAGGTCTCCATTGTCACTCGACAGTCTTGTCGGTCCCTTCTATGGTGGCTTCATTTCCCCCCTGCTTTTTCGGGGGCACTCCTTCCTGCCCCTCCCTGCCAATCTGTCGGGCTGGGGAGGTGTTTTCAAGGACTGGCCGGTCTGGGGCCTTAGTCCCTGGAGAAGCCCTTTTCCCCTTCAACATGTTGGGGCCTAGGGCTATCCTTTCTTTGCTTGTTTCTTGGGAAATTCCCTTCTGGGCGGAACTCTGGTTTCCGGCCATCTCAGCGCTTTTCATTCCGGGCGTTTCTGGGATGTGGTCTTTCTCAGCCGGTCCTCAGCCGTCCAAGGCAAGTGGTCCCTACATCCAAAGGTGTTTGCAGTGATCTGCAACCTCTGGGGCGCTCCAGGCGTGGACCTCTGCACGTCCCGCCACAACCAAGCGTTCCTCTTTCTTGGTCGGGCTTTGCCCTACCTTATCTGTTTCCTCCCCTTCCTCTCTTTTCGGGGTCCTGAGGAAACTCACAGCAGAGGGCGTTCCTGCCATTCTCGTGGCCCAGACTGGCCCCAGCGGGCATGGTACGTCGTCGTGGTCAGGCTCCTGTACTACTTACCTCTGCACCTTCCCTATCGTCCTGACCTCCTATATCAGGTCTCCTCTGCCACCCCTATTTACCGTCTCTGCTTTTGACGGCGTGGCGGTTGAGGTCGGTTCTGAGGACCTGCGGTTTCTTTTTCCAAGTGGTTCACACCATGCTGAGGGCTCACAAGCCTTCCTCTGCAAAGATTTACCACCATACCTGGCGGTCTTATTTCTGTTGGTGTGAAACTCAGCCTTTTTCTCCGATTGTGGTTGGCTTTCAGCTCCCTTAGGGGGACAAAGGTTCGGCAGTTTCAATTCTTTTTCAACGTTCTTTGGCATTCAATTATCGTGTCCGAACCTAGTTCAGGGAGTGGCACAAGTGGCATCAGTCCCTTTTTTTTCCCTTGGGACTTACGCTTGATCTTAGGTGCTCTGCAAGATGCCCCTTTTGACCCTCTCAGGGACATTTCTCTTCGCCTCCTTCCCCAGAAGGTGGAATTCCTTATTGCTCTTACCTCTGTTAGGAGGGTGTCAGAGCTGGTAGCTCTCTCCTGCCGTTCTCCCTTCCTGGTGGTATACCAGGACAATTTTTTTTCCGTCCAGGTCAGTCCTCCTTACCTGAGATGGTTTTTGACTTTTTCCTCTCAATGAGAACATCGTCCGTCCTACCGTCCTCTTGTCCGGCCCCTTCGCATCCCTGGAAGCGTTTGTTCCACAACCTTGTTGTGGTGAGGGCTGTTCGGACTTATCTTTGTCACTCTTTCCTTTCGGCAGTGTGACCCCCTTTTTGTTTTTCCGGAAGGTCGTTGTATAGGACAACCTGCTTCTGTGACCACCATTTTTCGGTGGATCCGGTCTGCTATTTTTGGGAGCATACCGCTGCAAGGGGAAGATCCCACCCTTCAGGGGTTTGGCTCATTCCACCCGTTTTTCGGGGATTCCTGGGCCCTCTGCTACGTGGCTTCGGCCTTGCAGTTCTTTAAGGCGTCCGCATGGTCGTCTTTGTACACTTTCTCAAGGTGCTACCAGATTCATGCCTTTGCATCAGTTGATGCTACTCTGGGCTGTAAGATGTTGCAGACGGCGGTGGTCCAACCGTCCACTTGTCTGATTCCTTACCCACCCAAGGGACGGCTTTGCTACGTCCCATGGTCTGTGTCCCCCAATGGAGCCGATAGAGAAAAGGAGATTTTTTATGCTTACCGTAAAATCTTTCTCAAGGATCCATTGGGGGACAAAGCTCCCACTCTTTTTTTTCTGGTGTTCCTATTTCAGTTATCTGTCCGAAGGTGTGTTCAGTTGCCTTTTCTTCTGATTGCTCGGACAGTTTGTGGTTTTCTCTGTCGGTCTTCTCCTATTGCTCTGGGACTAAAACTGATTACCTCAGGTGCCTGTCGGCGGGTATACCCTGTTTGGAGGAGCAGACTTCTCTTGTTGCTATAGTGTCGAGCCTCCTAGTGACAGCAGCATATACCCGTGGTCTGTGTCCCCCAATGGATCCTTCGAGAAAGATTTTATGGTAAGCATAAAAAATCTCCTTTTATTTGGTGTTAGAATAGTGTCTTGAAGTTTTCATACCATTTATTTTTACTCTACAACAGATGAAAACAGGTTCTCTGTTAAACAAGCCAAAAGAAGTACTTCAGAAGCTGGCAGCAATGTCGACCCTAAATCCTAATGCTCCGAGAAACACAAGGAATTTTGTCTTTCACACGCTGTCTCCACAGAAAGTAGAAAGCACTATAGAAAAATTGAAACCAAAGGTAATGTGCTATGTCTTCAGCAAACTATACCTTGGGAGGGCTCTGCAGTTAAAATGCCCAATAGTGTAACATGCTTTACTTGGGTAAAATGTTATGAAGCTTTAAGTTAACCCCTTAAGGACCACAGGTTTTTTCAATTTAGCAGTTTTTTTTTTCCTCCTCACCCTCTAAAAATCATAACGCTTTTTTCCACCTACAGACCCATATGAGGGCTTGTTTTTTGCCCCAGCAATTTTACTTTGTACTGACATCAATAATTTCACCATAATCTACGGCAAAACCATAAAAAAAATTAGTTGTGAAAAGTAAAAAAAAACAAAATAAACATTTTGTAAGTTTTGGGGGCTTCCGATTCTACGCAGAGCACTTTTCGGTAATAATGACACCTTATCTTAGGTCCATATGATTAAGATGATACCCAACTTATATAGGTTTTATTGTTTTACTTCTGTTAGCTTTTTGCACAAAAATTTGTACATTTAAAAATGTCCTGACACCTGTAACTTTTTTATTTTTCTGTATACGGGGATGTTTGATGGCTAAGTTTTTTTGCGCTGTGTAGTTTTCATTGGTTTCATCCTTATACAAAAAGTCCCATCAAAACATTTTCTTTTGGGGGATTTACAATGTGACCAAAAATACGCAATTTTTGACTTCGGTATTTTTTTTATGTAATACGCCATTGACCGTGCGGTTTAATTAATGTTATATTTTTATAATTTGGACATTTGCATACGCGGCAATACTGCATGTTTATTTATGTTATACAATGAAAGAATAAAGTTACAAAAATGACGGGTGGCACTCCTTTGTAATCACCCTCTTTACCATAAAATGTATAGTGCAACCAAAAAATACTATGTGTGGGTACGTTGAAAAGAAAAACGCAATTTAGCAAATTTTGGAAGGTTTTATTTTCACGCTGTACAATTTATGGTAAAAATGACGTTTTCTTTATTCTTTGGGTTAATACAAATAAAATGATACCCATTATTATATACTTTTCTATGATTGTACTGCTTTAAAAAAAATTCTAACTTTCAATAACTGGATCAATAACATTATATTTTTGATAGTCCAGACTTTTACGCACGCGGCGATACCAAATGTTTTTACACTTCTGGGGGTAAAATGGGAAGAACGGACAATTTAAATTTTTTCAAATTTTATTTTTAAATATTTTTTTCCTTTTTTTTTTTTTTTTTTTTTTCTTTTGACCCTTTTTTTTTCTTCACACTTTTAGTCCCCATAGGGGGCTATTTATAACAATCATTTGATTGCTAATACTGTTCAGTCCTATGCATAGGGCATAGCACTTTTCATTACTATCGGCTGTCTTCTGCTCTGCTCAATCTCAGACCAGAGCAGAAGACTCCTGGAGACTGCCAGAGGCAGGTGAGAGGCGGCAGCGCTGCGGGCAATCCGATCATCCATATTAAGTGCCGCAGATGCCGTGATCTGTATTGATCACGGCATTTGAGGCATTAATGGCACACATCAGCGATCACGCTGATGTGTGCCGTTACCGGCGAGTCCCTGGCTGCTGATAGCAGCCCGGGCCGGCCACGCATTACACGTGCACCACTCCGGTGCTTGCAGTCATGTATCAGGGCACCAGGATGTAAAATTACGTCCTATGTCGGGGTTAAACTCCTATAAAGGGGGTTAAACTTAAACACCAAGGACGTATATTTACGTCCTTGGGCGGCTCCCGCGATATAACGCGGGGTCACGCAGTGACCCTGTGTCATATCGGGTCGGTCCTGGCATGTATCTGAAGTCGGGGCTAATAGCGCACGGCAGCAGTGCCGCACGCTATTAACCCTTTAGACGCGGCGTTCAAAGTTGAACATCTTGTCTAAAACTAAAGTAAAAGCTTCCCGGCTGCTTAGTGGGACTGATCGGGACCACCGCAGTGAAAATGCGGTGTCCCGATCAGCTAGGACGCGAGCAGAGGTCCTCTTACCTTCCTCCGGCGCGTCCCTTTGGCGATTGATTGCTCCAAGCCTCAGATGTTATCGACTGCCGATAACACTGATCAATGCAAAGCTATGGCTTTGCAGTGAACCGTGTAAAAGATCAGTGTGTACAATGTTATAGCCCCCTATGGTGGCTAGAACACTGCAAAAAGAAAGTGTAAAAAAAAAAAAAAAAAGTTAATAAATGTCATTTAACCCTTTCCCTAATAAGTCCAATTCGCCCCCCTTTTCCATAAAAAAAAGTTTATGAAAATAAATATAAACATATGTGGTATCGCCACGTGTGTAAATGTCCCAACTATAAAAAATATATAATTAAACTGCAGGGTCAATGGCGTACACGCTCAAAAATTCCAAAGTCCAAAATGACATCTTTTTGGTCACTTTTTATATAATGAAAAAATGAATAAAAAGCGATCAAAAAGTCCGCTCAATACAAAAATGGTACTGCTAAAAACTTCAGATCACGCCCCATGTGTGGTAAAATTAAGTCATCTTCTGACCCCTATAACTTTTTTAACGTATACATTTTCCTGCATGTAGTTATGATTTTTTCCAGAAGTACGACAAAATCAAACCTATATAAGTAGGGTATCATTTTAATCGTATGGACCTCCAGAATAAAGAGAAGGTGTAATTTTTACTGAAAAATTCACTCTGTAGAAACGGAAGCCCGTCACACAATGATTTTTTTTTTCCGTTTCACTGTAGATTTTTGGGTAAAATGACTGATGTCACTGCAAAGTAGAATTGGTGGCACAGAAAATAAGCAATCATATGCATATTTAGGTGCAAAATTGAAAGGGTTATGATTTTTAAAAGGTGAGGAAAAAACGAAAGTGGAAAAACCCGTGGTCCTTAAGGGGTTAATATGGAAGGGGTTAACAGGTGTTAAACCTTTATTCCATTTTTTAAAAAAATTTATAATAAATTTTTAGTCCCATTCGGGGACTTTTAGGAGGAATTATTAGACTAGATCAATATAGTTCCATAGAACGCCATTGATCTGTGGGCCCTGCGCTCAATTGATAGTCTGGCTGGACCAGGAAGAAAGGTGAAGCAAGCATTCTGGCTACCTCCACAGTGGTTGCTTTCCCCCCATGATCGCGCTGCAGAGGCACTGTCCACCCCACTGGACCGCCAGGGACGTAAAGATCCCTTTAGATGCCGCAGTCTGCTTCAGCGATCTAAAGGGTTAATAGCCGGCCGCAGTGATCGCCACACGTCTATTAACGGCTGTCCCTAGCTACAGGAATCTGCTGAGGGCCACCCAGTATGGTGCGGGCTTGTGTCGAGAACCCACTCCATACACTGTTAAGGGCACAAGGATGTGTATACACGTTCTTGGTCGTTAACAGGTTAAATGACATCTGCAGCAAAAGACAACTTATCCCTTATCCACAGGATAAGGGATAAGTGTCTGATCGCGGGGGTCTGACCACTGTGACCCCCCTGCGATCTCCCAAACGGGGCTCCGCATTGCCGCTCTATGTAAGCGGCTAATGTGCGTAGCGTCGACTATACACCCCCTCACATACAGTCCTATAGAAATACATGGAGGAGGCGTGTCGGCCACAACGTTGGGCTGTGGCCGACACGCCTCCCACACGGGATAGCCGTGGCCCGAGCGATCAGACCCCCCCCCGATCACACTTATCCCCTATCCTGTGGACAGGGGATAAGTTGTTGTCTTTTGCTGTAGATGTCCTTTAACCCCTTAAGGACAGAGCGTTTTTCCACTTTCATTTTCTTATTACATTTTAAAAATCAAAACCCTTTCAATTGTGCACCTAAAAATCCCTATGATGGCTTATTTTTTGTGCCACCAAGGTCCATGTAGGTCCATACGATTAAAATGATACCCTACTTATATAGGTTTGATTTTGTCTTCTGGAAAAAATCATAACTGCATGCAGGAAAATTTATGTTTAAAATTGTTATATTCTGCCCCCCTATAACTTTTTTATTTTTACATGTACGGGCCGGTATGAGGGCTCATTTTTTGAGCCGTGATCTGAAGTTCTACTAGCACTATTGTGCTGAAGCCACACCACCCTCTACCCCTCTCATAGCAACAGGTGTTGCATCGGCAGTCCACTTACCTGGTTTCACATTACTCAGCAGTGCCTGGGAGCTATTCTTCTTTTTTGCTTATGAGTAAAAAAAAAAAACCTGAGTGCTACATTTGAGTGAAGTGTATATCATGTTATGGATGCGTTTAAAATGTTCATTGGAGTTCTTTGAGCAGTTAAAATTTTGATCACTGTATTGAAAGGCATGCAACAGATCCCCTTGCCACTTCACCTCTAATGGCTTGGCTTTACTAGAGAGGTAGCCTGCATTTTTTTTTTTGTTTTCACAGTACATTCCCACTAGTTTTTTCAAAAAATTTGACATATAGGGAAGACTAGACCTAGCTACTCAGAGCTGCCAAACTATTGGGGTAAAGTTTTTAATAGAATTTAACTGTATGAACATGCATTCCAGGTTCAAGTTCAATCACTCATTTAAAAGTCTGGTCTTAAAAAATAAAAATAATTACCCTTTTTTCTTATACTTTTACTTCTTTGCAGGTAAAAAGAAACATCAGTGCTGCAACCCCTTCACCCAAACGCTTTAAGTCAGAACGCTCTAATGTTGCCAACAGCAAAAGTCGCAGCATCTTCCCTTTGCTGGAGAACTAACTGTCTGCAGTTTTAAATGCCTTGTTCCGTGTTCAGTAGAACAAAGGGAAACTGATAGCATGTGTGGACTTTGTCAAAATACTCATGCAACACTGAATGCTACTTGAGCCTGTTACTTTCTACCACATGTTCTGTTGTCTGCAAAATTAGTATTTGAGATTTTCTGATTGGAAATTTTTAATGTACTTGCATAAGTGATGTATATTTGTAGTTTTCCCTAATCTGTAAGAAATTAGATGCTTGGAGCAAATACAGAAACAGACTTTAGGTACCAGTTAGCCATAGGTTTTAGGCAGTGTATTAGAGATCATTGCTATATATTTGACAATGTATCCCAGTTTTTTCTGCCCATGTAATCTGCTTTAGGGTATGTTCACACGTACAGCATCTGCTGCATATTTTGTGCAGCTGATCTTGCTACCCAATAACTTCAGTGGTTAGTATAATCTGCAGCAGAAAATAAGCACGTGACCTCCACCATTACACATGATTCACATGGGTTGCAGGCAATCAATTTCTTAATTAATTGAAGACATCGAACACTACCATAGCAATCAGGAAGAAAGTGTGCATTTTTACATATGTTTACGTTTGTCTGTTTTAAGCAGTGTATATTATCTGAATGTAATTATATTTACTTTGTACAGTTATTTTGTAAATTGTTATAAATGTAAATTACTTTTACAACGGAGTTGTAAATTTATTAATAAAATTGTCCTTTTAAATTATGTATGTTTTGGACATTGTGTATGTGGAAGCGTGATCTGATCATTGTGCTATTAAATGACTATAACTCATTTCGAGGAAAGCTTCAATGACTGTTGAGAAATACAAAATTAACCTTTATTTCCCCATCGCCAAGACAGCACCACCTGAGAGTAACTAAGCTCCCATGGAAAGGAATCCTGAAGTTTAACCCCCCTTAAGGACTCAGCGGTTTTCCGTTTTTGCATTTTCATTTTTTCCTCATCACCTTCTAAAAATCATAACGCTTTCAATTTTGCACATAAAATTCCATATGATTGCTTATTTTTTGCGCCACCAATTCTACTTTGCAGTGACATTAGTAATTTTACCAAAAAATCTACGGTGAAGAAAAAATTAATTGTGCGACAAAATTGAAGAAAAAATTTAATTTTGTAACTTTTGGGGGCTTCCGTTTCTATGCAGTGCATTTTTCGGTAAAAATGACACCTTATCTTTAGTCTGTAGGTCCATACTGTTAAAATGATACCCTACTTATATAGGTTTGATTTTGTCGTACTTCTGAAAAAAATCATAACTACATGCAGGAAAATGTAAGTTTTAAATTGTAATCTTCTGACCCCTGTAACTTTTTTATTTTTCCGTGTACGGGCCGGTATGAGGACTCATTTTTCGCGCCGTATTCTGACGTTTTTATCGGTACCATTTTTGTATTGATCGGACTTTTTGATTGCTTTTTATTCATTTTTCCATTATATAAAAAGGGACCAAAAATACGCTATTTTGGACGCTGGAATTTTTTTCGCGCATACGCCATTGACCGTGCGGTTTAATTAACAATATATTTTTATAGTTCGGACATTTACAGACGCGGCAATACCACATGTTTTATAGTTTTTTTTAACCCCTTAAGGACGCAGCCCTTTTTCACCTTAAACCCTTAACGACCAAGGATGTATATTTATGTCCTTGGCTGGCTCCCACGATATAACGCGGGGTCACGTGGTGGGGCTAATAGCGGTGGGGCTAATAGCGTGCGGCAGTGCCGCGTGCTATTAACCCTTTAGATGCGGCGTCTAAACCGAAAGTGAAAGCTGCCCGGCTGCTCAGCGGGGCTTATCGGGACTACCGCAGGGAAAATGCGGTGTCCCGATCAGCTGGGACTTGAGCGGAGGTCCTCTTACCGGCCTCCGGCGTGTCCCCTCAGCGATTGATTGCTCCAAGCCTGAGATGCAGGCTTGAGCAATCAACCGCCGATAACGCTGATCATTGCAAAGCTATGGCTTTGCAGTGAACAGTGCTGGCAATCAGTGTGTGTGCAGTGTTATAGGTCCCTATGGGAGCTATAACACTGCAAAAAAAACTAGAAAAAAGTTAATAAATGTGATTTAACCCTTTCCTTAATAAAAGTTCAAATCACCCCCCTTTTCCCATAAAAAAAACCATGTAAATAAATATAAACATATGTGGTATGGCCACGTGCATAAATGTCCGAACTATAAAAATATATAATTAATTAAACCGCACGATCAATGGCGTACGCGCAAAAAAATTCCAAAGTCCAAAATAACGTATTTTTGGTCGCTTTTTATATCATGAAAAATGAATAAAAAGCGATCAAAAAGTCAGATCAATACAAAAATGATACCGCTAAAAACTTCAGATCACGGTGCAAAAAACGAGTCCTCATACCGCCCCATATGCGGAAAAATAAGTTATAATGGTCAGAAATGACTTTTAAACATGAATTTTTCTGCATGTAGTTATGATTTTTTACAGAAGTACAAAAAAATCAAACCTATATAAGTAGGGTATCATTTTAATCGTATGGACCTACAGAATGAAGATAAGGTGAAATTTTTACCGAAAAATGTACTGCGTAGAAAGGGAAGCCCCCAAAAGTTACAAAATTGCGTTTTTTCTTCAATTTCGTCGCACAATGATTTTTTTTTTCGTTTCGCCGTAGATTTTGGGGTAAAATTACTGATGTCACTGCAAAGTAGAATTGGTGGCGCAAAAAAATAAGCCATCATATGGATTTTTAGGTGCGAAATTGAAAGGGTTATGATTTTTAAAAGGTGAGGAGGAAAAAATGAGTGCAAAAACTGAAAAACCCTTAAGGGCTTAAGGACTGACCCCTTACGCAATTCTGACCACCGTCGCTTTACAAATTAATAACTCGAAAACGCTTTTACCAAATATTCTGATTCTGAGTCTTTTCGTGACATATTCTACTTTATTTTGGTGGTAAATTTTTGGCGTTACTTGCATCCTTTTTTGGTGAAAAATCCCAAAATTTCATGAAAATTTTGCATTTTCTAATCCTTGAAGCTCTCTACTTGTAAGGAAAATGGATATTCCAAATAAATTTTATTTTTATTCACAAATACAATATGTCCACTTTATGTTGGCATCATAAAATGGACATATTTTAGCTTTTTGAAAAAATTAGAGGGCTTCAAAGTAGAGCAGCAATTTTCAAAAATGTCATGAAAATTGCAAAATCTGAAGGGACAGATGTTACAGAACTACAACTCCCAGCATGCCTGGGCAGTCTAGGCATTCCGAGTTGTAGTTTGGCAACATCTGGAGGCCCACCATTTGGGCAACACTGTAACAGTGGTCTCCAAACTGTGACCCTCCAGATGTTGCAGAACTACAACTCCCAGCATGCCCGAACAGCCTTTGGAGTTGCAGTTTGGCCTTCATTGTGGTTGCCACAGTAAAGATCACTTTACTTTAATCCCCCCCCCACCGTAGTTTCCCTACCTGAGCCAGGATCCAGCAGTCTCCAGCGACGATCGGGGGTCCCCAGGCATCTTCTCCTCCAGCTACCGGCCTCCATCTTCTCCCCACGTTCCCCTCGACATTCAGGGGTGTTCTGACCAATGGCAGGGGATAGGAGGAGATCGCAGCACTGCAACCTCGCTCCTTTCCCTCAGGATGATCAGGGCTGTCACGGACAGCTCCGATCATCCCTTTTTCCGGGTGATCGGGTCACCAGAGACCCGATCAGCCCGGAATAGCAGAAAATCACATGTCTGAATTGACATGCGATTTTCTGCGATCGTTGACATGGGGGGTCTCAGGACCCCCCTCGGTGATGTGACTGGATGCCTGCTGAATGATTTCAGCAGGCATCCCGGTCCCCAACCGGCTAGCGGCGGGAACCGGAATTCCTACGGGCGTATGCATACGCCCCACGTCCTTAAGGACTCGGGATGCAGGGCGTATGCATACGCCTGGCGTCCTTAAAAGGTTAATGGGAAAAGGGGGGTGATTCAAACTTTTATTAGGGAAGGGGTTAAATGACCTTTAACTATTTTTTTTTTTTTTTTTTTGCAGTGTTATAGCTCCCATAGGGGGCTATAACACTGCGCACACTGATCTTTTACCCTGATCCCTGCAAAGCCATTGCTTTACATGGATCTGCATAATAGGGTCTTGATTGCTCAAGCCTGTAGCTCAGGCTTGGAGCAATCAAACACCGACCGGACGCGACGAGCAAGGTAAGCGGACCTCCTGAGAGCTGTTAACCTAGGGTCCCGGCTATGAATAGCAGCTGGGACCGACCCAGTGTGATCCGGGGTCACGGCGTGACCCCGTTTTAAACACCAGGTGCAGGGTGTACAGGTATACCCTGTGTCCTTAAGAGGTTAAAGGATGTACCCTCCTCTCCAGGCCTTTCCCTTAGGAAGCCTGAGTAAGGCTGGATGAATGAACTGGAGGTGTGGAAAATTTTTACCCTGGGGTCACAGAGCGCGGTTATCCTTAATAGACCCTCCCACCCCTCCCTAGTGGGGAGAATTCTAGAGTGGCCACAATGCTCTTTGTATTTTTTTTTCCCCCTTGGGTAATGGGAAAGCTGTTGGGAAGCCTGTTGGCTGGAACTCTGGTCGCATGGCTTGTTCTAGGTGGTGTACCGAAGAAATTGCTGATTTCCCCTCATGCACATCTTGGAAGGTCCTGCAGTGCGGGAGGGGACACGTGCATCACAGATGCTGGTGCTGGAAGTGATGACGATGCAAGATGACAACGCAGCTCCTCAGGCCGGATTGGCCAATGGGGCAGTTGAGTAGTATTTAGGTGGCCCCCTGTACCTTTTTAGAAGGCCTCCGTGTGAGACAGCCAACCCAACCTAAGCTTCAGGACAGTCATTCTGGCCAAGTAGAGCCTGGTTCTCTTGTCTGAGAGCCTTGTCCCAATCAGACCCTTGAGTTCTTCCCGAGAGACGGGATCTCCTATCTCAGGAGCCAATAGTGCACGCGCAGGTCAAACTCTCCCTCTGACTGCATGGCCTTTGAAAGGCTAATCATCAATGGTAAGAGGTCTGATCAAGTAGTCTCCACCTTATAGGCTATAGCAAGAAGCCAATAACAATCAAAATCTATTCCAGAATTTGGAAGGCCTTCTTGGCTTTTGTGGATCAGCCTCTTTCAGATTTAATCTCTCCAAACATAGCAAATATTTCCTGCAAAAGGGTTCAGTCAAGGGCTTAAAAGCAGCCACATTGAAGCCACCATTAAAACTTCCCTAGTGTTCTTTCCTGGGACTTGGCAGTGGATCTGAACGCTCTTATGTCCAACCTTTTGAACCTATTGCATCCATTCCTCTTAAGAATTTAGTTCTAAAAGCTTTGCTTCTAGTGGCGGGCACCTCTGCCAAAATAATACATTTCAGTCTAAAGAATAGTCAGTTTAAAACCTTACACAGAATCATGTCTCATCCAGATCAAGCATACCTTCCTGTGGTAGTTTTAAGGTTCCACATGTCTGAAAATATTGGCTCTGATTTACGAAGAGTGGAGTGGAGGTTTCTTTGTGGGTTTTAATTCCCTACAATTTTTTCCCACGGAATTTACTAAAGTTTTCCTTCATTTTGCACTTTCCCTACATATTGCTTCTTCTACACATTCTCTGAACTGTTGGGTTTTCCTCAGCTGAAATCCACCACAATTTTTGTGGAAATCTTAGTAAATATGTAGGGTTTTTGTGAAAATGTTGGGAATACGCCCCTTTTATATGACCACGCCACCTTTTCCCGACAGACACACCCCTTTTTCGGGTTTTCTCAGGAAAATGGAGAGTTGGTCGGCTTTTTCATTTCTGGCGCAGACAATTCTGGCGCAGTACGCCAGTTTCTGGCGCACAACCTGGCAAAACATGTCGTGTTTACAATAGCAAATCAGGGCCATTGTGTTTGCAACTTTTATCCCATCCGTCTAATGATAAAGAAAAGCTGTTTAACCCCTTAAGGACTCAGCCCATTTTGGCCTTAAGGACTCAGACAATTTAATTTTTACGTTTTCATTTTTTCCTCCTCACCTTCTAAAAATCATAACTCTTTTATATTTTCATCCACAGACTAGTATGAGGGCTTGTTTTTTTGCGTGACCAGTTGTCCTTTGTAATGACATCTCATTATATCATAAAATGTATGGCGCAACCAAAAAACACTATTTTTGTGGGGAAATTAAAACGAAAAACGCAATTTTGCTAATTTTGGAAGGTTTCTTTTTCACGCCGTACAATTTATGGTAAAAATGACGTGTGTTCTTTATTCTGAGGGTCAATACGATTAAAATGATACCCATTATTACATACTTTTCTATTATTGTTGCGCTTAAAAAAAAATCACAAACTTTTTAACCAAATTAGTATGTTTATAATCCCTTTATTTTGATGACCTCTAACTTAATTTTTCCGTATAAGCGGCGATATGGGGGCTCATTTTTTGCGCCATGATCTGTACTTTTTTTTGATACCACATTTGCATATCAAAAACTTTTAATAAATTTTTTATAATTTTTTTTAAATAAAATATATTAAAAAAGTAGAAATTTTGGACTTTTTTTTTTTTTTTTCATTCACGCCGTTCACCGTACGGGATCATTAACATTTTATTTTAATAGTTCGGACATTTACGCATGCGGCGATACCAAATATGTCTATTAAAAATTTTTTTACGCTTTTTGGGGGTAAAATAGGAAAAAACGGACGTTTTACTTTTTTATTGGGGGAGGATTTTTTTTTACACTTGAATAGTCCCCATAGGGGACTATTCATAGCAATACCATGATCATTCATTCAAATCGCGCACTGCCGCAGATGCCGGGATCTGTATTGATCCCGGCACCTGAGGGGTTAATTGCGGACGCCCGCGAGATCGCGGGCGTCGGCCATTGCCGGCGGGTCCCTGGCTGCGATCAGCAGCCGGGATCAGCCGCGCATGACACGGGCATCGCTCCGATGCCCGCGGTTATGCACAGGACGTAAATGTACGTCCTGGTGCGTTAAGTACCACCGCACCAGGACGTACATTTACGTCCTGCGTCCTTAAGGGGTTAAAGTGGTACTCCAGTGGAAAAAATATTTTTTCTAATCAACTAGTGCTAGAAAGTTAGAGATTTGTAAATTACTTGTAAATCTTACTCCATCCAGTACTTTTCAGGTGCTATATGCTGCAGATTAAGTTGTATAGTTCTTTTCTGTCTGACACAGTGCTCTTTGCTGACACATCTGTCCATGTCAGGAACTGTCCAGAGAAGGAGAGGTTTTCTATGGGGATTTGTTCCTGCTCTGGACTGTTCCTGACATGAACAGAGGTGTCAGCAGAGAGCACTGTGGTAGGACAAAAGACATTAAAAACTTCTTGTGGGAGTATACATCAGCTTATAAATACTGGAAGGTTTAAGATTTTTTTTAACCCCTTAACGACCACAGACATAAATGTACGTCCTGATGCGGCGGTACTTAGTACACCAGGACGTACATTTATGCCCTGTGTATGGCCGCGAGCATCGGAGTGGTGCTCGTGTCATACTCTGCAAGTCCCGCTGGTAATGGCTGACCTCCCCGATCGCGCCGATGTTCGCCATTAACTCCTCAGATGCTGTAATCAATACAGATCACGGCATCTGCGGCAATGCACATGTTAAAATAGATGATGGGATCGCCTACAGCGCTGCCGCAGGGATCCGATCATCTGTAATGGCCGGAAAAATGTCAAAATTAAAAGTAAAATTAAAGTGAAAAACCCCCTCCCCCCAATAAAAACAAAAAATTTCCCTTTTTCCCATTTTACCTCCAAAAAGCATTTACATTTTTTTATTTTTATAAAAACCTATTTGGTATCGCTGCGTGCGTAAATGACCGAACTATCCAAATATAATGTCCCACTCTCAAGAAAAGAAAGCAATCCTGACACAACCACTATTCAAATCTGTACAAGTGTATATCTATTAAATGAGCCCCGGTCTTGCTGCAAGCTGTGTCCCAATATGCAGATGGTGCTACATGCTAAGATACAGTCCAGTAAAACATTCCATAAAGAGAAAAAAGCCAGCAGAAAGGAGCAATCGCCCCAATGCAGATACAGACAAGAGCTTCTTTATTGTACAAATTGATAGCAGACACAGGCTTCCACACAGCAAGGGAGGCAGAAGAGATGTTCAGCTGGGGGTTTTGCAGTCACAAGGGGAGACGGTCCGTATCGCGCAGTTGTGCTTCGTCAGGCCCCCTGCCGTGCGACGTAGCAGGACAGGAGCTTAAATATCCATGTGACCGGTAACCATAGTGAATGTGAACACCAACACAAAATTAACACTTTCAGTCCCAGTGCACAAAAACTAAAACCATATCCTAAAGCAGATAACAGCTATACTGAAATAACAGACATGCAAAATTTATAACAAAGCAGCAAATTCTTACCGGTCATTTAGACCTAGAGGACCGTTGGCCTTCAGCCGGCGAATCCAACGGGCCTCCTTCAACAGCAGTAACTGATGTCTATCTTTTCCAGGGACCGCATTTTCCACTCCCTCCAGGGCAGCGAACTGGATCGTACCGGTATCATTGTCATGCACTTCAGCCATATGCGCTATAAACCGTGCCGATCCAATTCCCGTCCTGAGGGAGCGAAAATGCTCCCTTATTCTGTGAAATAAAGGATGTATCATCTTACCTATGTAGTATAAGCTGCATTTGCATACTAAACTGTATACCACATAGTCCGACCTGCATGTAATACATTGCTTCACATACATTTTATAACCTCCCAATTTTAAGGATTTGGATTTCATATTATACCGACAGAGCATGACCCACAAGTAGACATGTCGCGAATTGTTCCCGGCGAATTTAGCATGTTCGCGTTCGCATCGCCGGGCGAACGTATGTGAAGTTCGATCCGCCCCCTATACTGTAAAATTGCAGTAAACTTTGACCCTGTGAGTCAGAGTCAGCAGACACATCAGCAGCCAATGAGCAGCAGTCCCTCCCTTCCAGACCCTCCTACCTCTTGCACGGACGCCATTTTACCCTCATTCAGCATGCTACAGGCTTAGGAAGTGGAGGGTCAGAGAAGCTGCTCCTGCTGTATAGAGAAAGCGATAGCTAGGTTGCTGCTAGGTGGTGTATTCAGGGTCCAGTTTACTCCTAAAGCACTAGTGTAACATCTTCTTTAAGGACAGCACCCAAAAAAGCCCTTTTTAGGGCTGAAAGATATCAGTCCGTGTATCTTACAACAGCTGGAGGCACCCTGGTTGGGAGGGAACCGCTGGTTAAAAGGCGTACTCCAGAATCAAACTTAAGTTCCTTCAAGCAACTAACTACTACAGTATTCAAAGGGCTGAAAGATATCAGTCCGTGTGTTTTGCAACAGCTGGAGGCACCCTGATTGGGGACCACTGCTTAAAAGGGGAACTCCGCTGGCAAGCTTTTTTTCTTTAAAGCAACTAACTACTACAGTATTCAAAGGGCTGAAATATATCAGTCCGTGTGTTTTGCAACAGCTGGAGGCACCCTGGTTGGGGACCACTGCTTAAAAGGGGAACTCCGCTGGCAAGCTTTTTTGCTCATTGTCACACTAGTGCAAATCACATTTGGTGTGACAGTTGTGCAAATAAAAAAAATAATTTTTTGGCTGTTAAATAAAACCAGTTGTCACTGTCAGTTCACATCAAAGTTACCAGTTTTTTTGCCTGCAGGGCAAATTGTGTCACCCCAGTGCAAATCACATTTGGTGTGACACTTGTGCAAATTTAACCAAAAAAATTACAGGCAGAGGAAGGCTACCCCGCAGGGGCCGTCGTGGTGCTGGGATTCCCTTTGGCCCTAGAATGGCCAGTGTTCAGAGGCCACGTACCCTGAACCCCCAAAGTTCTGAGGACTTAGTTGACTGGCTATCTCAAGACACCCAATCTACTACAGCTTCCGCTCGGAACCTCCTTGATGTACCATCCTTCTCCTCCTCTAGCTTAGCTTCGGGCACCTCTCATGCTACCACTTGCCCGCCTGCCGCCACCACCAACACTAGCACCACAGCAGCTTTACTTGATCTGTCAGAGGAGTTATTTACACATAAGTTTGAAGACATGAGTGATGCGCAACCATTATTGCCAGAGGATGTAGTTAACAGGGATATGTCTGTCAGGCAGCATTACACACATGGACGTACGGTGTGATGATGAAGTTGTACTCGCTGCTGCTTCCTTTCTTGAGGTGTCAGATAGCGGTGAAGGTGCTGATGAGGACGATGTGTCCGTGGATGCCACGTGGGTGCCCGCTGGAAGAGAAGAAGAGGGGGAAAGTTCAGATGGGGAGCAGAGAGGAGGAGGAGACGAGTAGGAAGCAGGGGGAGGTCGTCGCAAGGAGCTAGTGGCACAGTCAGACAGCATGCATCAGCACCCGGGGTCAGCCAGACGGGACGCCAATCAACGTATGCTGTTGCCACCACCAGAATGCCATCATCGCAGAGGTCAGCAGTGTGGCATATTTTTTTTTTGAATGTCTGTCTCTGACAACAGCGAGGCCATTTGCAACCTGTGCCAGAAGAAACTGAGTCGTGGGAAGTCCAACACCCACCTAGGCACAACTGCTTTGCGAAGGCACATGATGTCACATCACAAACACCTATGGGATCAACACGTCAGTACAAGCAGCACACAAAGTCAAAGCCGCCATCCTCCTCCTGGTCCAGCATCTTCAGCCAGGTCAACCACTGCTGCCCTCCTTGCCCCCTCTCAACCATCCGCCTCTCCATCTCTCGCCTTGAGCAGTTCCTGCTCATCTGCCCACAGTCAGGTGTCTGTCAAGGAGATGTTTGAGCGCAAGAAGACAATGTCTCAAAGTCACCACCTAGCCCGGCGACTGACAGCTGACTTGTTGGAACTGCTAGCCCGCCAGCTTTTACCATACAAGCTGGTGGAGTCTGAGGCCTTTAAAAAATTTGTAGCCATTCGGACACCGCAGTGGAAGGTACCCGGCCGAATCCCCAACCTTTACTCCATTGTGCAAAAGGAAATTATGGCATGTCTAGCTCACAGTGTAGGGGCAAGGGTCCATCTGACCACTGATACCTGGTCTGCAAAGCATCGTCAGGGCAGGTATATCACCTACACTGCGCATTGGGTAAACCTGGTGACGGCTGCCAAGCATGGAATGCGTGGCTCTGCAGAGGAGTTGGTGACACCGTCACGACTTGCAGGCAGGCCTGCTGCCACCTCCTCTACTCCTCCTACTCCATCCTCTTCCATAACATCCTCGGCCGAGTCCTCTTCCACTGCTGCGTCTTGCTCCACATCACCGGCACCCCCCAGCTCCCCAGGTGTTATTCCTCATCCCGGATACGGCAGTGTCATGCCATCTTGGGGTTGACTTACCTCAAAGTGGAGAGTCACACCGCACCAGCGCTCCTGTCGGCCCTGAACGCACAGGTGGACCAGTGGCAGTGGCTGACTCCGCAACAACTGGAGATCGGCAAGGTGGTTTGTGACAACGGAACAAATTTGTTGGCGGCATTGAGGTTGGGTAAGTTGACACATGTGCCGTGCATGGCACATGTGTGTAATCTGATTGTACAACGCTTTGTGCTCAAGTACCCAGGCTTACAGGATGTCCTGAAGCAGTCAAAGAAGGTGTGTGGCCATTTCAGGCGTTCCTACACGGCCATGGCGTACTTGTCAGATATCCAGCGGCGAAACAACATGCCAGTTAGGCGCTTGATTTGCGACAGCCCGACACGTTGGAATTCAACACTCCTAATGTTCGACCGCCTGCTCCAACAAGAAAAAGCTGTCAACGAATATTTGTATGACCGGGGTGCTAGGACATCATCTGCAGAGCTGGGAATTTTTTTGCCACGTTACTGGAGGCTCATGCGCAATGCCTGTAGGCTCATGCGTCGTTTTGAGGAGGTGACAAACCTGGTCAGTCGCACCGAAGGCACCATCAGCGACATCATACCGTTTGTTTTCTTCCTGGAGCGTGCCCTGCGAAGAGTGCTGGATCAGGCAGTAGATGAGCGTGAAGAGGAAGAGTTGTAGTCACCATCACCACCAGAAACAGCCTTATCAGCATTGCTTGCTGGACCTGCTGCAACGCTGGAAGAGGATTGTGAGGAAGAGGAGTCAGAGGAGGAATGTGGCTTTGAAGAGGAGGAGGAAGACCAACCACAGCAGGCATCCCAGGGTGCTCCTTGTCACCTATCTGGTTGCAGTGGTGGTGTACGTGGCTGGGGGGAAGATGATGATACCTTCCCTGACATCACTGAGGACGAGGAAAGGGACATGAGTAGCTCGGCATCCGTCCTTGTGCAAATGGGGTCTTTCATGCTGTCGTGCCTGTTGAGGGACCCTCGTATAAAAAGGATGAAGGAGAACGACCTGTACTCGGTGTCCACGCTACTAGACCCCCGGTATAAACATAAAGTGCCTGACATGTTCGGGGTTTGGCCATGTATTGTTTTTAACACAGGGTGCCTCCAGTTTTCCCCACTAAAACTCCCAGCATGCCCTGACAGCCAATAGCACGCTACCAGGCAGACAAAACTGCATTTTTTATATAGTAAAAAAAAAGAATTAGGCAGGGAGGAGGTTAGAGATAGATGGGAAATAGGCAGGGACAGAGAGGGAAAAAAATGGATGGTGGGAGCTACCCTTTAATTGTGTTGTTCTTTTTATATGTTATTACTGGGAATGTGTCAGCTATTGAGACTAGGTCTGTATCCTGTTGTATAATAAACCAGTTATTACGAATTGAGTTCCTGATACAAGTGTTCATTGGTGAATTTTTGAACAAGAAAACCGCCCTATTTAAATTCTTTTGTTTCTCTGAAGGTTTTAATAGGACATTGCGGACAGTAGAATTTGCTTTCATTCTGGCACTTTTAATAACCTGAAGGGGATACCCTCTCTCTAAGAAATGCTCCATTTCATCCGCTTGCTTATGATACAGCTCTTCTGAATTATTAATGTGTTTTAATCTCAGCATCTGACTAAACAGAATGCTATTCTTCGTCTGCGACGGATGGGATGAATTGTAGTGCAGGACAGCATTTTTGGCAATCGGTTTTCTAAATCCCGAGGTGCGGAGCTCTCCACCTACCGCATCAATTTTCACATATAAGAATTCAAGGCTCTGGTCACCAAATTCTGCTGTAAATTTCATATTAACCTCATTAATATCATTTAAATAGGTGATGAATTCGTGGAATGCCTTTTCTGTGCTGTCCCACACTACAAATATATCATCCATATACCTTAAAAAGAGTTTAATGCAACTCACAAAAGGGTTCCCTGCTTAGAAAATTTATCGAAAAAAATGTAATTAGTGAGAAAACAGCTGAAAAACTTCTGCCAAAAAATCACTGTAAACCGAGATGGTACATGTTAGCGAAAATACATAAGAAACAGCGCCCCACACCAATGAGACCTATTGTGGTGGGGATTGGAGCCTCTATAGAATTAATGTCCCCAAAAGTTACAAAATTGCGTTTTTTCTTCAATTTCGTCGCACAATGATTTTTTTTTTCGTTTCGCCGTAGATTTTGGGGTAAAATTACTGATGTCACTGCAAAGTAGAATTGGTGGCGCAAAAAAATAAGCCATCATATGGATTTTTAGGTGCGAAATTGAAAGGGTTATGATTTTTAAAAGGTGAGGAGGAAAAAATGAGTGCAAAAACTGAAAAACCCTTAAGGGCTTAAGGACTGACCCCTTACGCAATTCTGACCACCGTCGCTTTACAAATTAATAACTCGAAAACGCTTTTACCAAATATTCTGATTCTGAGTCTTTTCGTGACATATTCTACTTTATTTTGGTGGTAAATTTTTGGCGTTACTTGCATCCTTTTTTGGTGAAAAATCCCAAAATTTCATGAAAATTTTGCATTTTCTAATCCTTGAAGCTCTCTACTTGTAAGGAAAATGGATATTCCAAATAAATTTTATTTTTATTCACAAATACAATATGTCCACTTTATGTTGGCATCATAAAATGGACATATTTTAGCTTTTTGAAAAAATTAGAGGGCTTCAAAGTAGAGCAGCAATTTTCAAAAATGTCATGAAAATTGCAAAATCTGAAGGGACAGATGTTACAGAACTACAACTCCCAGCATGCCTGGGCAGTCTAGGCATTCCGAGTTGTAGTTTGGCAACATCTGGAGGCCCACCATTTGGGCAACACTGTAACAGTGGTCTCCAAACTGTGACCCTCCAGATGTTGCAGAACTACAACTCCCAGCATGCCCGAACAGCCTTTGGAGTTGCAGTTTGGCCTTCATTGTGGTTGCCACAGTAAAGATCACTTTACTTTAATCCCCCCCCCACCGTAGTTTCCCTACCTGAGCCAGGATCCAGCAGTCTCCAGCGACGATCGGGGGTCCCCAGGCATCTTCTCCTCCAGCTACCGGCCTCCATCTTCTCCCCACGTTCCCCTCGACATTCAGGGGTGTTCTGACCAATGGCAGGGGATAGGAGGAGATCGCAGCACTGCAACCTCGCTCCTTTCCCTCAGGATGATCAGGGCTGTCACGGACAGCTCCGATCATCCCTTTTTCCGGGTGATCGGGTCACCAGAGACCCGATCAGCCCGGAATAGCAGAAAATCACATGTCTGAATTGACATGCGATTTTCTGCGATCGTTGACATGGGGGGTCTCAGGACCCCCCTCGGTGATGTGACTGGATGCCTGCTGAATGATTTCAGCAGGCATCCCGGTCCCCAACCGGCTAGCGGCGGGAACCGGAATTCCTACGGGCGTATGCATACGCCCCACGTCCTTAAGGACTCGGGATGCAGGGCGTATGCATACGCCTGGCGTCCTTAAAAGGTTAATGGGAAAAGGGGGGTGATTCAAACTTTTATTAGGGAAGGGGTTAAATGACCTTTAACTATTTTTTTTTTTTTTTTTTTGCAGTGTTATAGCTCCCATAGGGGGCTATAACACTGCGCACACTGATCTTTTACCCTGATCCCTGCAAAGCCATTGCTTTACATGGATCTGCATAATAGGGTCTTGATTGCTCAAGCCTGTAGCTCAGGCTTGGAGCAATCAAACACCGACCGGACGCGACGAGCAAGGTAAGCGGACCTCCTGAGAGCTGTTAACCTAGGGTCCCGGCTATGAATAGCAGCTGGGACCGACCCAGTGTGATCCGGGGTCACGGCGTGACCCCGTTTTAAACACCAGGTGCAGGGTGTACAGGTATACCCTGTGTCCTTAAGAGGTTAAAGGATGTACCCTCCTCTCCAGGCCTTTCCCTTAGGAAGCCTGAGTAAGGCTGGATGAATGAACTGGAGGTGTGGAAAATTTTTACCCTGGGGTCACAGAGCGCGGTTATCCTTAATAGACCCTCCCACCCCTCCCTAGTGGGGAGAATTCTAGAGTGGCCACAATGCTCTTTGTATTTTTTTTTCCCCCTTGGGTAATGGGAAAGCTGTTGGGAAGCCTGTTGGCTGGAACTCTGGTCGCATGGCTTGTTCTAGGTGGTGTACCGAAGAAATTGCTGATTTCCCCTCATGCACATCTTGGAAGGTCCTGCAGTGCGGGAGGGGACACGTGCATCACAGATGCTGGTGCTGGAAGTGATGACGATGCAAGATGACAACGCAGCTCCTCAGGCCGGATTGGCCAATGGGGCAGTTGAGTAGTATTTAGGTGGCCCCCTGTACCTTTTTAGAAGGCCTCCGTGTGAGACAGCCAACCCAACCTAAGCTTCAGGACAGTCATTCTGGCCAAGTAGAGCCTGGTTCTCTTGTCTGAGAGCCTTGTCCCAATCAGACCCTTGAGTTCTTCCCGAGAGACGGGATCTCCTATCTCAGGAGCCAATAGTGCACGCGCAGGTCAAACTCTCCCTCTGACTGCATGGCCTTTGAAAGGCTAATCATCAATGGTAAGAGGTCTGATCAAGTAGTCTCCACCTTATAGGCTATAGCAAGAAGCCAATAACAATCAAAATCTATTCCAGAATTTGGAAGGCCTTCTTGGCTTTTGTGGATCAGCCTCTTTCAGATTTAATCTCTCCAAACATAGCAAATATTTCCTGCAAAAGGGTTCAGTCAAGGGCTTAAAAGCAGCCACATTGAAGCCACCATTAAAACTTCCCTAGTGTTCTTTCCTGGGACTTGGCAGTGGATCTGAACGCTCTTATGTCCAACCTTTTGAACCTATTGCATCCATTCCTCTTAAGAATTTAGTTCTAAAAGCTTTGCTTCTAGTGGCGGGCACCTCTGCCAAAATAATACATTTCAGTCTAAAGAATAGTCAGTTTAAAACCTTACACAGAATCATGTCTCATCCAGATCAAGCATACCTTCCTGTGGTAGTTTTAAGGTTCCACATGTCTGAAAATATTGGCTCTGATTTACGAAGAGTGGAGTGGAGGTTTCTTTGTGGGTTTTAATTCCCTACAATTTTTTCCCACGGAATTTACTAAAGTTTTCCTTCATTTTGCACTTTCCCTACATATTGCTTCTTCTACACATTCTCTGAACTGTTGGGTTTTCCTCAGCTGAAATCCACCACAATTTTTGTGGAAATCTTAGTAAATATGTAGGGTTTTTGTGAAAATGTTGGGAATACGCCCCTTTTATATGACCACGCCACCTTTTCCCGACAGACACACCCCTTTTTCGGGTTTTCTCAGGAAAATGGAGAGTTGGTCGGCTTTTTCATTTCTGGCGCAGACAATTCTGGCGCAGTACGCCAGTTTCTGGCGCACAACCTGGCAAAACATGTCGTGTTTACAATAGCAAATCAGGGCCATTGTGTTTGCAACTTTTATCCCATCCGTCTAATGATAAAGAAAAGCTGTTTAACCCCTTAAGGACTCAGCCCATTTTGGCCTTAAGGACTCAGACAATTTAATTTTTACGTTTTCATTTTTTCCTCCTCACCTTCTAAAAATCATAACTCTTTTATATTTTCATCCACAGACTAGTATGAGGGCTTGTTTTTTTGCGTGACCAGTTGTCCTTTGTAATGACATCTCATTATATCATAAAATGTATGGCGCAACCAAAAAACACTATTTTTGTGGGGAAATTAAAACGAAAAACGCAATTTTGCTAATTTTGGAAGGTTTCTTTTTCACGCCGTACAATTTATGGTAAAAATGACGTGTGTTCTTTATTCTGAGGGTCAATACGATTAAAATGATACCCATTATTACATACTTTTCTATTATTGTTGCGCTTAAAAAAAAATCACAAACTTTTTAACCAAATTAGTATGTTTATAATCCCTTTATTTTGATGACCTCTAACTTAATTTTTCCGTATAAGCGGCGATATGGGGGCTCATTTTTTGCGCCATGATCTGTACTTTTTTTTGATACCACATTTGCATATCAAAAACTTTTAATAAATTTTTTATAATTTTTTTTAAATAAAATATATTAAAAAAGTAGAAATTTTGGACTTTTTTTTTTTTTTTTCATTCACGCCGTTCACCGTACGGGATCATTAACATTTTATTTTAATAGTTCGGACATTTACGCATGCGGCGATACCAAATATGTCTATTAAAAATTTTTTTACGCTTTTTGGGGGTAAAATAGGAAAAAACGGACGTTTTACTTTTTTATTGGGGGAGGATTTTTTTTTACACTTGAATAGTCCCCATAGGGGACTATTCATAGCAATACCATGATCATTCATTCAAATCGCGCACTGCCGCAGATGCCGGGATCTGTATTGATCCCGGCACCTGAGGGGTTAATTGCGGACGCCCGCGAGATCGCGGGCGTCGGCCATTGCCGGCGGGTCCCTGGCTGCGATCAGCAGCCGGGATCAGCCGCGCATGACACGGGCATCGCTCCGATGCCCGCGGTTATGCACAGGACGTAAATGTACGTCCTGGTGCGTTAAGTACCACCGCACCAGGACGTACATTTACGTCCTGCGTCCTTAAGGGGTTAAAGTGGTACTCCAGTGGAAAAAATATTTTTTCTAATCAACTAGTGCTAGAAAGTTAGAGATTTGTAAATTACTTGTAAATCTTACTCCATCCAGTACTTTTCAGGTGCTATATGCTGCAGATTAAGTTGTATAGTTCTTTTCTGTCTGACACAGTGCTCTTTGCTGACACATCTGTCCATGTCAGGAACTGTCCAGAGAAGGAGAGGTTTTCTATGGGGATTTGTTCCTGCTCTGGACTGTTCCTGACATGAACAGAGGTGTCAGCAGAGAGCACTGTGGTAGGACAAAAGACATTAAAAACTTCTTGTGGGAGTATACATCAGCTTATAAATACTGGAAGGTTTAAGATTTTTTTTAACCCCTTAACGACCACAGACATAAATGTACGTCCTGATGCGGCGGTACTTAGTACACCAGGACGTACATTTATGCCCTGTGTATGGCCGCGAGCATCGGAGTGGTGCTCGTGTCATACTCTGCAAGTCCCGCTGGTAATGGCTGACCTCCCCGATCGCGCCGATGTTCGCCATTAACTCCTCAGATGCTGTAATCAATACAGATCACGGCATCTGCGGCAATGCACATGTTAAAATAGATGATGGGATCGCCTACAGCGCTGCCGCAGGGATCCGATCATCTGTAATGGCCGGAAAAATGTCAAAATTAAAAGTAAAATTAAAGTGAAAAACCCCCTCCCCCCAATAAAAACAAAAAATTTCCCTTTTTCCCATTTTACCTCCAAAAAGCATTTACATTTTTTTATTTTTATAAAAACCTATTTGGTATCGCTGCGTGCGTAAATGACCGAACTATCCAAATATAATGTCCCACTCTCAAGAAAAGAAAGCAATCCTGACACAACCACTATTCAAATCTGTACAAGTGTATATCTATTAAATGAGCCCCGGTCTTGCTGCAAGCTGTGTCCCAATATGCAGATGGTGCTACATGCTAAGATACAGTCCAGTAAAACATTCCATAAAGAGAAAAAAGCCAGCAGAAAGGAGCAATCGCCCCAATGCAGATACAGACAAGAGCTTCTTTATTGTACAAATTGATAGCAGACACAGGCTTCCACACAGCAAGGGAGGCAGAAGAGATGTTCAGCTGGGGGTTTTGCAGTCACAAGGGGAGACGGTCCGTATCGCGCAGTTGTGCTTCGTCAGGCCCCCTGCCGTGCGACGTAGCAGGACAGGAGCTTAAATATCCATGTGACCGGTAACCATAGTGAATGTGAACACCAACACAAAATTAACACTTTCAGTCCCAGTGCACAAAAACTAAAACCATATCCTAAAGCAGATAACAGCTATACTGAAATAACAGACATGCAAAATTTATAACAAAGCAGCAAATTCTTACCGGTCATTTAGACCTAGAGGACCGTTGGCCTTCAGCCGGCGAATCCAACGGGCCTCCTTCAACAGCAGTAACTGATGTCTATCTTTTCCAGGGACCGCATTTTCCACTCCCTCCAGGGCAGCGAACTGGATCGTACCGGTATCATTGTCATGCACTTCAGCCATATGCGCTATAAACCGTGCCGATCCAATTCCCGTCCTGAGGGAGCGAAAATGCTCCCTTATTCTGTGAAATAAAGGATGTATCATCTTACCTATGTAGTATAAGCTGCATTTGCATACTAAACTGTATACCACATAGTCCGACCTGCATGTAATACATTGCTTCACATACATTTTATAACCTCCCAATTTTAAGGATTTGGATTTCATATTATACCGACAGAGCATGACCCACAAGTAGACATGTCGCGAATTGTTCCCGGCGAATTTAGCATGTTCGCGTTCGCATCGCCGGGCGAACGTATGTGAAGTTCGATCCGCCCCCTATACTGTAAAATTGCAGTAAACTTTGACCCTGTGAGTCAGAGTCAGCAGACACATCAGCAGCCAATGAGCAGCAGTCCCTCCCTTCCAGACCCTCCTACCTCTTGCACGGACGCCATTTTACCCTCATTCAGCATGCTACAGGCTTAGGAAGTGGAGGGTCAGAGAAGCTGCTCCTGCTGTATAGAGAAAGCGATAGCTAGGTTGCTGCTAGGTGGTGTATTCAGGGTCCAGTTTACTCCTAAAGCACTAGTGTAACATCTTCTTTAAGGACAGCACCCAAAAAAGCCCTTTTTAGGGCTGAAAGATATCAGTCCGTGTATCTTACAACAGCTGGAGGCACCCTGGTTGGGAGGGAACCGCTGGTTAAAAGGCGTACTCCAGAATCAAACTTAAGTTCCTTCAAGCAACTAACTACTACAGTATTCAAAGGGCTGAAAGATATCAGTCCGTGTGTTTTGCAACAGCTGGAGGCACCCTGATTGGGGACCACTGCTTAAAAGGGGAACTCCGCTGGCAAGCTTTTTTTCTTTAAAGCAACTAACTACTACAGTATTCAAAGGGCTGAAATATATCAGTCCGTGTGTTTTGCAACAGCTGGAGGCACCCTGGTTGGGGACCACTGCTTAAAAGGGGAACTCCGCTGGCAAGCTTTTTTGCTCATTGTCACACTAGTGCAAATCACATTTGGTGTGACAGTTGTGCAAATAAAAAAAATAATTTTTTGGCTGTTAAATAAAACCAGTTGTCACTGTCAGTTCACATCAAAGTTACCAGTTTTTTTGCCTGCAGGGCAAATTGTGTCACCCCAGTGCAAATCACATTTGGTGTGACACTTGTGCAAATTTAACCAAAAAAATTACAGGCAGAGGAAGGCTACCCCGCAGGGGCCGTCGTGGTGCTGGGATTCCCTTTGGCCCTAGAATGGCCAGTGTTCAGAGGCCACGTACCCTGAACCCCCAAAGTTCTGAGGACTTAGTTGACTGGCTATCTCAAGACACCCAATCTACTACAGCTTCCGCTCGGAACCTCCTTGATGTACCATCCTTCTCCTCCTCTAGCTTAGCTTCGGGCACCTCTCATGCTACCACTTGCCCGCCTGCCGCCACCACCAACACTAGCACCACAGCAGCTTTACTTGATCTGTCAGAGGAGTTATTTACACATAAGTTTGAAGACATGAGTGATGCGCAACCATTATTGCCAGAGGATGTAGTTAACAGGGATATGTCTGTCAGGCAGCATTACACACATGGACGTACGGTGTGATGATGAAGTTGTACTCGCTGCTGCTTCCTTTCTTGAGGTGTCAGATAGCGGTGAAGGTGCTGATGAGGACGATGTGTCCGTGGATGCCACGTGGGTGCCCGCTGGAAGAGAAGAAGAGGGGGAAAGTTCAGATGGGGAGCAGAGAGGAGGAGGAGACGAGTAGGAAGCAGGGGGAGGTCGTCGCAAGGAGCTAGTGGCACAGTCAGACAGCATGCATCAGCACCCGGGGTCAGCCAGACGGGACGCCAATCAACGTATGCTGTTGCCACCACCAGAATGCCATCATCGCAGAGGTCAGCAGTGTGGCATATTTTTTTTTTGAATGTCTGTCTCTGACAACAGCGAGGCCATTTGCAACCTGTGCCAGAAGAAACTGAGTCGTGGGAAGTCCAACACCCACCTAGGCACAACTGCTTTGCGAAGGCACATGATGTCACATCACAAACACCTATGGGATCAACACGTCAGTACAAGCAGCACACAAAGTCAAAGCCGCCATCCTCCTCCTGGTCCAGCATCTTCAGCCAGGTCAACCACTGCTGCCCTCCTTGCCCCCTCTCAACCATCCGCCTCTCCATCTCTCGCCTTGAGCAGTTCCTGCTCATCTGCCCACAGTCAGGTGTCTGTCAAGGAGATGTTTGAGCGCAAGAAGACAATGTCTCAAAGTCACCACCTAGCCCGGCGACTGACAGCTGACTTGTTGGAACTGCTAGCCCGCCAGCTTTTACCATACAAGCTGGTGGAGTCTGAGGCCTTTAAAAAATTTGTAGCCATTCGGACACCGCAGTGGAAGGTACCCGGCCGAATCCCCAACCTTTACTCCATTGTGCAAAAGGAAATTATGGCATGTCTAGCTCACAGTGTAGGGGCAAGGGTCCATCTGACCACTGATACCTGGTCTGCAAAGCATCGTCAGGGCAGGTATATCACCTACACTGCGCATTGGGTAAACCTGGTGACGGCTGCCAAGCATGGAATGCGTGGCTCTGCAGAGGAGTTGGTGACACCGTCACGACTTGCAGGCAGGCCTGCTGCCACCTCCTCTACTCCTCCTACTCCATCCTCTTCCATAACATCCTCGGCCGAGTCCTCTTCCACTGCTGCGTCTTGCTCCACATCACCGGCACCCCCCAGCTCCCCAGGTGTTATTCCTCATCCCGGATACGGCAGTGTCATGCCATCTTGGGGTTGACTTACCTCAAAGTGGAGAGTCACACCGCACCAGCGCTCCTGTCGGCCCTGAACGCACAGGTGGACCAGTGGCAGTGGCTGACTCCGCAACAACTGGAGATCGGCAAGGTGGTTTGTGACAACGGAACAAATTTGTTGGCGGCATTGAGGTTGGGTAAGTTGACACATGTGCCGTGCATGGCACATGTGTGTAATCTGATTGTACAACGCTTTGTGCTCAAGTACCCAGGCTTACAGGATGTCCTGAAGCAGTCAAAGAAGGTGTGTGGCCATTTCAGGCGTTCCTACACGGCCATGGCGTACTTGTCAGATATCCAGCGGCGAAACAACATGCCAGTTAGGCGCTTGATTTGCGACAGCCCGACACGTTGGAATTCAACACTCCTAATGTTCGACCGCCTGCTCCAACAAGAAAAAGCTGTCAACGAATATTTGTATGACCGGGGTGCTAGGACATCATCTGCAGAGCTGGGAATTTTTTTGCCACGTTACTGGAGGCTCATGCGCAATGCCTGTAGGCTCATGCGTCGTTTTGAGGAGGTGACAAACCTGGTCAGTCGCACCGAAGGCACCATCAGCGACATCATACCGTTTGTTTTCTTCCTGGAGCGTGCCCTGCGAAGAGTGCTGGATCAGGCAGTAGATGAGCGTGAAGAGGAAGAGTTGTAGTCACCATCACCACCAGAAACAGCCTTATCAGCATTGCTTGCTGGACCTGCTGCAACGCTGGAAGAGGATTGTGAGGAAGAGGAGTCAGAGGAGGAATGTGGCTTTGAAGAGGAGGAGGAAGACCAACCACAGCAGGCATCCCAGGGTGCTCCTTGTCACCTATCTGGTTGCAGTGGTGGTGTACGTGGCTGGGGGGAAGATGATGATACCTTCCCTGACATCACTGAGGACGAGGAAAGGGACATGAGTAGCTCGGCATCCGTCCTTGTGCAAATGGGGTCTTTCATGCTGTCGTGCCTGTTGAGGGACCCTCGTATAAAAAGGATGAAGGAGAACGACCTGTACTCGGTGTCCACGCTACTAGACCCCCGGTATAAACATAAAGTGCCTGACATGTTCGGGGTTTGGCCATGTATTGTTTTTAACACAGGGTGCCTCCAGTTTTCCCCACTAAAACTCCCAGCATGCCCTGACAGCCAATAGCACGCTACCAGGCAGACAAAACTGCATTTTTTATATAGTAAAAAAAAAGAATTAGGCAGGGAGGAGGTTAGAGATAGATGGGAAATAGGCAGGGACAGAGAGGGAAAAAAATGGATGGTGGGAGCTACCCTTTAATTGTGTTGTTCTTTTTATATGTTATTACTGGGAATGTGTCAGCTATTGAGACTAGGTCTGTATCCTGTTGTATAATAAACCAGTTATTACGAATTGAGTTCCTGATACAAGTGTTCATTGGTGAATTTTTGAACAAGAAAACCGCCCTATTTAAATTCTTTTGTTTCTCTGAAGGTTTTAATAGGACATTGCGGACAGTAGAATTTGCTTTCATTCTGGCACTTTTAATAACCTGAAGGGGATACCCTCTCTCTAAGAAATGCTCCATTTCATCCGCTTGCTTATGATACAGCTCTTCTGAATTATTAATGTGTTTTAATCTCAGCATCTGACTAAACAGAATGCTATTCTTCGTCTGCGACGGATGGGATGAATTGTAGTGCAGGACAGCATTTTTGGCAATCGGTTTTCTAAATCCCGAGGTGCGGAGCTCTCCACCTACCGCATCAATTTTCACATATAAGAATTCAAGGCTCTGGTCACCAAATTCTGCTGTAAATTTCATATTAACCTCATTAATATCATTTAAATAGGTGATGAATTCGTGGAATGCCTTTTCTGTGCTGTCCCACACTACAAATATATCATCCATATACCTTAAAAAGAGTTTAATGCAACTCACAAAAGGGTTCCCTGCTTAGAAAATTTATCGAAAAAAATGTAATTAGTGAGAAAACAGCTGAAAAACTTCTGCCAAAAAATCACTGTAAACCGAGATGGTACATGTTAGCGAAAATACATAAGAAACAGCGCCCCACACCAATGAGACCTATTGTGGTGGGGATTGGAGCCTCTATAGAATTAATGTCACAATATGTAGAATGGTTGGTGGTGTTCTTCCAACTTATCTAAAAGATACAGGGGATTTAATTCTGGCTTTGGAGGATTTTAATTGGCAGCCAGAATATAAATTGGCCTCCATAGACGTCAAGAGCCTGTACACCTGCATCCCTCACGATGCGGGTGTACAGGCTATGACGACTTTTCTGGGGTGCACGAATAAGTCAGAAGACTTTATTATTTTTGTGGCAGAATCCATCAAATTCATACTTACCAATAACAACTTTAGATTCGGACAGCAGTGGTACACTCAACGCAATGGTACAGCTATGGGCACGTCCATCTCTTGCTCATACGCCAATGTATTAATAGGGATTTTCTAAAGAAATTATGTTTTTTCACCACTGAACCCTTTTGTGAGTTGTATTAAACTCTTTAAGATATATGGATGATATCTTTGTAGTGTGGGACAGCACAGAAAAGGCATTCCACAAATTTGTTACCTATTTAAATGATATTAATGATGTTAATATGAAATTTACAGCAGAATTTGGTGACCAGAGCCTCTCCAACTAGAAGACCACCCTCTTGTCCGAGCTGCGAGAAGCCTTGTCACCGTTACCAACAGGAGAGTTCCAGTCCGGTCAGTCAACCTGTCTGATGCTACTACTGCGTTACCCAAATACACCCCAGTAGCCCAGTTGTATCTCATGGAGTCAAAGGACATCTTAACAGAACGAATGGTGACCCGACAGCGTGCAGCCCAAGTGGCTGAAGGATCCTGTACAAGTCCTTCCGAGCACTGGTGGGCACAACTCCAAGTTGGAGATGACACTACCCCAAGGGACCAAGTCAACGGAGTCATCAATGTCGCCAAACGGTAAAAACATGAAGCTTTTAGTAAAAACACTGCAGATTTTGGGCATATGTCCATGATCCAACACCGAATCCTCACAGGAGACAGCCCACCGATCAAGGAGAGACACTGCCTGGTCGCGCCAGGCATGTATCAGACTGTCAAGAAGATGCTGGCCGAAAGAGGCAGATGTCAGGAAAGAAAGTTCGAGTCCCTGGACGGCGCCACTTGTCCTGGACTAGAAAAAAAGACAGAACCATCCGCTTCTGTGTCGACTACAGGAAACTGAACAATGTCACACATAAGGATGCTTATCCTCTGCCAAAGATTGAGGAGTCACTCACAGCCCTCGGGTCTGCTGCTTACTTCTCCACCCTGTACTTAACCAGCAGATATTGGCAAGTGCCCATGGCCATGGAAGACCGGGAGAAGACCGCCTTCGTGACACCCATGGGACAATTTGAGTTTAAAAGTATGCCGTTTGGGCTATGTAATGCCCCTGCTACGTTTCAGCTTTTGATGGAAGGGTGCCTGGGCCATCTAAATTTACAAAGTGTCCTATTGTACCTGGACGATGTCATTGTGTATTCCATGTCCTACCAGGAACACCACAGTCATCTGTCAGACGTCTTCCAAGTCCTGATCAAGCATGGGCTGAAGATCAAGCCGTCAAAGTGTCACTTGCTCAAACCTCAGGTACACTACCTGGGTCATGATGTAAGCGCCGAGAGAGTCCTGCCCAATCCTGAAAAGGTGAAAGTAGTCAAGAACTGGCCTACCCCGTGAAAGATGTCCGGAGCTTCCCGGGATTTGCCGGCTACTACCGCCGCTTCATTCCCCACTTTGCCCAGATTGCAGAACCCCTCACAACTCTCTGCACCAACGTGGCCTGCACCAAATTACCTTGTACTACTACAAGTCCCAGCAAGCCCTTAAGGTCTCTGAGTCACTGGTCACTTCCTTGGGCCCTGGCTGAACTGTATAGACTTTACCAACTGTCTGCCCTCAGTAAAGCTACCGTTGTCCATAACTTGGTGTCAGAGTCTTTATTGCCCCCTGTGCCTAGCCAAGCATCCAGCGGTATACCTTCAGGTGGTTATAGGCTAAACCATGCCCTGGCGTCACGAATGCAAGGGGTTAATGCCATCTGCCCCTAGCGTAACAACATCTGCCTTGCACCACATACCCCGTCACCACATCAAATTATCCAGGAGGACTGGATACACCCTCACCTGTATACACACCTTTAAGCTGACATCCAAATCCATGGCCTTGACTGCTGCTGGTAAATGCCCCTTTGGCCAAAGCCTTGGGTGGCAGACAATGCATTTAAATATAACTTGTGTAGTCTGCACTAAGTGCCAGGTAGGCTCACGAAAAGCCTAGCAGACAAAAAGGTAAATTCCTGCCACAGCAGTCCTTTCAGTATAGAGAAAGGCAGTTCAGAGGTTCCAGACCTAAGGGATCATCTAGATTCCAAAGAGGGGTCAGGGCATGCTGGAGAAGCCTGGGACAGGAAGGCAGACTTATGACACAAGTCCATTGATGCTAATAAAAATTACCCTCTCTTCCCACCTCCTTCAGTTTGGCACAATTCTGGGTATCATAGTCCCACCTCAGTATCTCCTGGTTGGAGGTTGTCTAAAATATGTTCTGTCTGCCTGGGTAGCGTCAATTCCAGGCTCCTGAGTCCTAGTCATTATCAGGAAATCCCTGCCCAGAGAAAAGTTTGTCATAGCAAAAAACTCTCACACGAGAATTAACGCTAAAGCATTTCCAGATGGAGACTATATGGTCAGTTTCAAACATCCTAAAACCTGGAGACCTGGAAGGAAAATATAAGATATGGTAATACCTCTTTAATGGCTAAATTGAATCACTAGGTTTCTTTCCTGAACTCTCTACTGAAGAGCAACTGAGACTTCACTGTTTTGATATGGGCAGAGGCCAAAATACCTATGTGGAGTACACCAAAAAGATATGAAAGAGCAAATTTAATTCATAGGGAAGCTGCTTTATCCAAATAAATAACGGAGACCATTTTAATTTGTTAAATGCAAGATGGGTTATAAGCACCACAGCTCATAAAAGATTACTCCTTCACAGAAGTGTCTACAACCAACCTTCAGTAGAGTGGTACTACAATCTGTGGTGCAACCTCCCCCTCCCATCATGGTTAAAGGGGTACTACACTGGAAAACAATTTTTTTTAATCAACCGATGCCAGAAAGTTAAATAGATTTATAAATTACTTCTATTTAAAATTTTTAACCCTTCCAGTACTTATTAGCTGCTGTATGTTTCAGAGGAAGTTCTTTTCTTTTTGAATTTCCTTTCTGTCTCAGCACAGTTCTCTCTGCTGACACCTCTGTCCATTTTAGGAACTGTCCAGAGTAGGAGCAAATCCCCATAGCAAAGTTCCTAAAATGGACAAAGGTGTCAGCAGAGAGCACTGTGGTCAGACAGAAAGGAAATTCAAAAAGAAAATAACTTCCTGTGTAGCATATAGCAGCTGATAAGTACTGGAAGGATTAAGATTTTTAAATAGAAATAATTTACAAGTCTTTATAACTTTCTGGCACCAGTTGATTTAAAAAAAATTTTTTTTTCCAGGGGAGTACCCCTTAAGGACGGCAGACGTATCCATACGCCCCCGTTTTAAAGTCCTTAAGGACTGAGGGTGTATGGGTACGGCCGTGGGAATTTCGGTCCCCGCCGCTAGCCGGTCGGGGCCGGACCGGGATGCCTGCTGAAATCATTCAGCAGGCATCCCTGCACATCGCCGAGGGGGGTCCTGATGTCGGCGATTGCTGCAAATCGCCGGTCAATTCAGACCAGCGATCTGCGGCGATTACGGGTCATACGGGTCTCCGGTGACCCGGAAAATAAGGGGGATCGGGGGTGTCCAAGACACCTACGATCCCCCTGAAGGGATAGGAGTGAAGTGGAAGGGGTGCCACCCCTCCTATCCCTTCTAGGGATAGACCGACCAATAGCAGATCGGGGCGGGGGGCGACGGGGGGGGGGGCGACGGGGGGGTTAATGTTCGGCTCCCCCGTTCTGCCCACCCACTGTAGTCTGGGCAGAACGGGAGAACTGACTGTGACCGGCGCCGGAGGTCACTTACCATCGGCGGCGGCAGCGGGTGGCGAACACGTGCGGCTTGCTCCCTGGTGCAGACTACGGAAGACGGTGAGTTGCCTAGCAACCTCTGGAGGGCTACAGTTTGGAGACCACTATACAGTGGTCTCTAAACTGTAGCCCTCCAGATGTTGCAAAACTACAACTCCCAGCATGCCCAGACAGCTGTTTGCTGTTTATGCATGCTGGGATTTGTAGTTTTGCAACAGCTGGAGGGCTACAGTCTGGAGATCACTGTGCAGTGGTTGCTAAACTGTGGCCCTCTAGATCTTGCAAAACTGCAACTCCCAGCATGCCCACACAGCTGTTTGCTGTCTGGGCATGCTGGGATTTGTAGTTTTGCAACATCTGACGGGCAACAGTTTAGAGATCACTGTGCTGTGGTTTCTAAACTGTGGCCCTCTAAATCTTGCAAAGCTACAACTCCCAGCATGCACGAACAGCAAACTGCTGTCTCACCATGCTGGGACTTGTAGTTGCGTACCTCCAGTTGTTGCATAACTACATCTCCCAGCATGCCCTTTGGCGATCAGTACATGCTGGGAGTTGTAGTTTTGCAACTGCTGGAGGCACACTGGTTGGAAAATACTTAGTTAGATAACAGAACCTAACTGAAGGTTTTCAAACCAGTAGACCTCCAGCTGTTGCAAAAGTACAACTCCCAGCATGCACGGTCTGTTAGTGCATGCTGGGAGTTGTAGTTTATCAACAGCTGGAGGTTCGCCCCCCCCAATGTGAATGTACAGGGTACATTCACACGGGCGGGTTTACAGTGAGTTTCCTGCTTTAAGTTTGAGCTGCAGCAAATTTTCCCCCGCAGCTCAAACTCCTAACGGAAAACTCACCGTAAACCCCCGCCAGTGCAAACGTACCCTAAAAACACTACACTACACTAACACATAATAAAGGGTAAAACACTACATATACACCCCCTTACACTGTCCCCCCCCCCCCAATAAAAATGAAAAACTTATCGTACCGCAGTGTTTCCAAAACGGAGCCTCCAGCTGTTGCAAAACAGCAACTCCCAGCATTTCCGGACAGCCACTGACTGTCCAGGTATACTGGGAGTTTAGCAACAGCTGGAGGTACCCTGTTTGGGAATCACTGGTGTAGAATACCCCTATGTCCACCCCTATGCAATCCCTAATATAGTCCTCAAATGCGCAGGGCGCTCTCTCACTTTGGAGACCTGTCGTATTTCAAGGAAACAGTTTAGGGCCACATAAGGGGTATTTCATTACTTGGGAGCAATTGCATTACACATTTTGGGGCCTTTTTCTCCTTTTACCCCTTATGAAAAGGAAAAGTTGGGGCCTACACCAGCCTATTAGTGTAAAAAAAATTACACTAACAAGCTGGTGTTGCCCCATACTTTTTATTTTCACAAACGGTAAAAGGAAAAAAAGACCCCAAAAATTTGTAACGCAATTTCTCCTGAGTACGGAAATACCCCATATGTGGACGTAAAATGCTCTGCGGATGCACAGGAGTGAGAGTGCACTATGTACATTTGAGGCCTAAATTGGTGATTGCCACAGGGGTGGCTGATTTTATAGCGGTTCTGACATAAAAATAAATACCCACATGTGACCCCATTTTGGAAACTTCACCCCTCACGGAACATAACAAGGGTATAGTGAGCCTTAACACCCCACAGGTGTTTGTCGAATTTTCGTTAAAGTTGGATGGGAAAATGAAAAAAAAAAATATAATAATTAAGTAAAATGCTGGTGTTACCCTAAATTTTTCATTTTCACAAGGAAAAATAAGGAAAAAAAGCCCACAAAAATTTGTAACCCCATCTCTTCTGATTAAGAACATACCCCATGTGTGGATGTAAAGTGCTCTGCGGGCGAACAACAATGCTTAGAAGAGAAGGCGCTCCATTGGGCTTTTGGAGAGAAAATTTGTCCGGAATTGAAGGCCATGTGTTCTTACAAAGTCCCCATAAGGCCAGAACAATGGACACCCCCCCCCCCCCCGAACATTTGACGCCATTTTGGAAAGGAAACCCCTCACGGAATGTATTAAGGAGTGCAGTGAGCATTTACACCCGACAGGTGTCTGACAGATTTTTGGAACAGCAGTCCATGAAAATTTAAAATGTAATTTTTCATTTGCACAGCCCACCGTTCCAAAGATCTGTCAAAAGCCAGTGGGGTGTAAATGCTCACTGCACTCCTTATTAAATTCTGTGAGGGGTGTAGTTTCCAAAATGGGGGCACATGTGGGGGACTTAACGATAAGTCGTCAAACACCTGTGAGGTGTTAAGGCTCATTATACCCCTTTTTATGTTCCTTCAGGGGTGTAGTTTCCAAAATAGTATGCCACGTTTTTTTTTTGTATTTTTTTTGCGGTTTTGGCACCAAAGGGGCTTCCTAAATGCGACATGCCCCCTAAAAACCATTTCAGCTAAATTTCCTCTCCAAAATCCCATTGTCACTCCTTCCCTTCTGAGCCCTCTAGTGCACCTACAAAGCATTTTACATCCACATATGAGGTATTTCCTTACTCAAGAGAAATGGGGTTACAGACTTTGGAGGGATTTCTCTCCTTTTACCCCTTGTAAAAATTCAAAAAATGGCTCTGCAAGAACATGCCAGTGTAAAAAATGAAGATTTTGAATTCTCTCCTTCACTTTGCTGCTATTCCTGTGAAACACCTAAAGGGTTAACAAACTTCCTGAATGTCATTTTGAATACTTTGAGGGGTGCAGTTTTTATAATGGGGTCATTTATGGGGTATTCCTAACATGAAAGCCCCTGATCCCTGAAAATTTTTCGTGAAAAATTGGAAAATTGCTGCTGAACTTTGAAGCCCTCTAATGTTTTCCAAAAGTAAAAACATGTCAACTTTATGATGCCAACATAAAGTAGACATATTTTATATGTGAATCAATATATAATTTATTTGGAATATCCATTTTCCTTACAAGCAGAGAGTTTCAAAGTTATAAAAATGCTAAATTTTCTAAATTTTCATGACATTTTGGGATTTTTCACCAAGAAAGGATGCAAGGAACAACGAAAATTTACCACTATTTTAAAATAGAATATGTCATGAAAAAAACAGACCCGGAATCAGAATAAACGGTAAAAGCATCCCAGAGTTATTAACCCCTTAAGGGTTTTTCCGTTTTTGCACTTTTGTTTTTTCCTCCTTACCTTTTAAAAATCATAACCCTCTCAATTTTCCACCTAAAAATCCATATTATGGCTTATTTTTTGCGTCCCCAATTCTACTTTCCAGTGATATTAGTCATTTTACCCAAAAATTCACGGCGGAACGGAAAAAAAAATCATTGTGCGACAAAATCGAAGAAAAAACGCCATTTTGTAAATTTTGGGGGCTTCCGTTTCTACGCAGTGCATATTTCGGTAAAAATGACACCTTATCATTATTCTGTAGGTCCATACGGTTAAAATGACACCCTACTTATATAGGTTGGATATTGTTGTACTTCTGGAAAACTACATGCAGGAAAATGTATACGTTTAAAAATGTTCTTCTGACCCCTATAACTTTTTTATTTTTCCACGTACAGGGTGGTACGTGGATTTTTTGCGCCGTGATCTGAAGTTTTTAACGGTACAATTTTTGTTTTGATCGGACTTTTTGATCACTTTTTATTCATTTTTTAATGGTATAAAAAGTGACCAAAATACGCTTTTTTGGACTCTGGAATTTTTTTGCGCGTACGCCATTGACCGTGCGGTTTAATTAATTATATATTTTTATAGTTCAGACATTTAGGCACACGGCGATACCACATATGTTTATTTTTTTATTTACACTGTTTTATTTTTTTATGGGAAAAGGGGGGTGATTCAAACTTTTATTAGGGAAGGGGTTAAATGACCTTTATTAACACTTTTTTGTAACTTTTTTTTTTGCAGTGTTATAGGTCCCATAGGGACCTATAACACTGCACACACTGATCTTTTACACAGATCACAGGCGTGTATTAACACGCCTGTGATCAGTGTTATCGGTGCTTGACTGCTCCTGCCTGGATCTCACTCATGGAGCAGTCATTCGTTGATCAGACACCAAGGAGGCAGGTAAGGGCCCTCCCGGTGTCCTGTAAGCTGTTCGGGACGCCGCGATTTCACTGCGGCGGTCCCGAACAGCCCGACTGACCAGCCGGGATACTTTCGCTTTAGAAGCGGCGGTCAGCTTTGACCGCCGCTTCTGAAGGGTTAATACCGCACATTGCCGCGATCGGCGATGTGTGGTATTAGCCGCGGGTCCCGGCCGTTGATGAGCACCGGAACAGACGCGATGTGATGCGGGGTCGCAGCGCGACCTCGCTTCATATCGCGGGAGCCGGCGCAGGACGTAAATATACGTCCTGCGTCGTTAAGGGGTTAATGCATAAAGTGGCAGTTGTCAGAATTGCAAAAAAGGGCTCAGTCCTTAAGGTGAAAAAGGCTCAGTCCTTAAGGGGTTAAGTGCTTAATCCCCATTGGTGCTGCTGCTGCAGGATGTAATATAAAGTGTAGTTTTTCTTATCGTATTGTTATCCACTGTTTAAAAGCAGCTGCACATATATTTCACACTCAATATCATTGTTATAAAGCAGACCTTGAGGATTGTTTATTGTAGACATTTAAGGGGTACTCCGGCCCCAAGACATCTTATCCCCTATCCAAAGGACAGGGGATAAGATGTCTGATCGCTGGTGACCCCTGCAATCTAGCATGCAGCACCCACCTGTAAGCACTGCAGGAAGCGCAGGAGGCTCTGTGTAATGCCTCCCAACCATGGGGACGGAGTATTGTCACGACTCCGCCCCATGTGACATCTCTAAGTAAGTTAAAAAAAATTGTCATATAAAAGCCATACGTTTGAAAAGAATGATAAATCTCCTTCTAAATCTTTATACAAAAAGATAATAGTAAGTGCAAGAGTGCTGCTGTACTGGTCCCTGCCATATTGAAAGACGTATTGCTTTGGGTGCTTATTATTTTGGTTATATTCCTGTATGATTTATTGATTTCTGCAATGTGATTTATTGATATCTGTATCTATATCAGTGGTGTTTATTGCAAAAGACACTTTACTTTATATTTATAATTACTGTGCACTTTATGCTCTATACTGTGCCTTTTGTGTCTTATGCTTATTTTTGGTTGTTCTATGTATTATATGAAGATCACCATAAATGTAGCGGATTGATTTGAGAGGTCTACTTTAATTGTCCTACAGTAATATATCTGGTATTCCCTTTATACAAAGTGCTGGGCTGGGATCTGTATAAATGGGGAGGTTTGGGGGTCTTTTTAGATATGAAACATCTGGGGTCTCTTTAAAGGAGCGATTTAATCTAAGGTCTATATACTGAAGCTTTTGGAGTCGGTATGAAGGGGGTCTGGTATTTTATAAATATGGTTTACACTTATTAAAATGTAATGGGCATACAGTGTACTAGACTGCATCTGTAATGTAGACAAACGTAAGCATGACCGCTAGGGCTTAAAAATGGGATTGATTAAATGAGGGAAAACAAAACCATTAGAAATCAAAATACGGCCCCCATTCTCACATAAATTCCATTATACTTACAATGCATTCATTTTCAAACTCTCTTCATTTTTTAAATGTTGTTATCTTGTGGCCTTTTAATAAAATAAAATAAAAAAAAAATCAAGATTTTGTCGATCATTCTGCACACCATACCCCCAATTATTGAATGTTTTGCAAATTTATTAAAGAGAATAAACAAAAATTTTCTAAGGACATAAGTATTCAGACACTTTGCTATGACACTTGAAATTGAGCATGTCCCCCACCCAACTAAGTAATCAGAGAAGAAGGGCATTGCTAAGAGGGATGTCCAATAATTCAATGGTAACTCTTTATGTGCTCCAAAGATACTGGGCCTCATTTACTAAGAGTGTAGGTTTTTTGTTTGTGTTTTTTTTTTTTGTCCTTTTCTGCTTTCCGTTAGTTATCTACTATTTTGTTTCACATTGTTTTTGTTTTTTTGGCACACTAAGGTTTAATTTTGTCCACATTGGAAGGGACAAAAAAAAAAGGAGGAAAAAAGAGAGCACACCACAACAACCAGACAGAGGTGTCAGCAGAGAGCACTGTGGTCAGACAGAAAATAACTAAACTTCTTCTGTTGTATAGAACAGCTGATAAGTCCTGGAAGGATTAATATTTTTTTAATAGAAGTCATTTACAAATCTGTTTAACTTCATGGAGCCATTTGATATTGAAAAAATTGTGCTCCACCGGAGTACACCTTTAAATTTGGGTGCCAAATGTGCTCTTTGAACCATGGCGATTTTATTTAAGGAATAACAATTTTTTTTACTACATTTTAGAAAAACTTTTAAGCATTCATTTGGACTCTGAGGCTGCCAGCCATAGCGACAATATTCTACATACCAGGTGAAAGAAAAGGATGAATGTGGATTATGTTAGCAATGCAACAAATGAAGTTGTGCAATAGATATTGAATAAATCACAGATAAAATTAAAAAGTACTACCATGAAACATTGCAAACATCAAATTAACTGTATTTTAAAAAGACATATATTTAAAATCTCAACACATTTAAGGTATAAAAATATTTGTCCATATATCCTATCAAGTCAGGAATATAAGTCCCGATGAAAGTCGAGTTAAGTGAACCACTCTTTTTAATTTTGGTTTACGCATATTGCCGATAATAATCATGCATGGTGAAAAAACAACCATTTTACCTGTTTTTGCACCAGCCTCTGGCAGTCTGGTTTTCAGAATTCACTCTTCTCCGCTTTTTTGTCGGGTTTTGGACAAAAAAACGGAGTGATGTATTTGATAAGCCACGTCCCTTTGTAGGGTTTTCTCAAACTCTCCGAGTAATTTTTGAGAATGTGGGTTATTTTTGTCCAAAGATGTCGCAAACACTGTTGCACAGGCGTGCAACTAAATTTAGTCCACAAATCCCGATAAAAACTGTTGGGTTTGGCTTAGTAAATGAGGGCCACTGTGTGCAGTTGGGGGAAACTTCTAGCACTGCAGAAATAAGGAAACAAAGAATGAAGCACAATAATGAATAACCCTCTGTATGGTGCTTCCCTACTTCCATCTGTCCGTCAGTAAGGTATGTTGGCCCAGGGCCCACCCAAGACATTGTGCTGCCTGGGTCGAAGAGTGAAATGCTGCCCCCCCCCCCCCCAAATAAAAAAAAAGCATTAGGTAGGCAGAAGTTCCCCCACATTAGGTACGCAGCTGTTCCCCCACATTAGGTAAGCAGCAGTTCCCCTACATTAGGCAGGCAGCATAGTTTCCCCACATTATCTAGGGAACATAGTTTCCCCACATTAGATAGGCAGCATAGTTTCCCCACATTAGGTAGGTAGCATAGTTTCCCCTCATTAGGTAGGCAGCATAGTTTCCACACATTGGGTAGGCAGCATAGTTTCCCCACATTAGGTAGGCAGCATAGTTTCCACACATTAGGTAGGCACCATAGTTTCCCCACATTACATAGGCAGCATAGTTTCCCCACATTAGATAGGCAGCATAGTTTCCCCACATTGGGTAGCATAGTTTCCCCACATTAGGTGGCATAGTTTCCCCACATTAGGTAGCATAGTTTCCCCACATTAGGAAGCAGTTTACCCACATTAGGTAGCATAGTATCCCAACATTAGGTAGCATAGTTTCCCCATATTAGCAATCACTGAAAAAACTGGACTCTCACTTCCACTATAGCTAAATTCGATCTCAAATATCTACAACAACTAGCTAAAAATATATCTTTATTAAAATCAGTAAGCCTTTAAGGTTAAAGAGTCTCAAAATATAAGAGTACGCTACTGGGTCAATCCCCAACACTTTTCACCCAACGTTTCCCCGTACATAAGTAGAAATACGGTTCATCAGGTGTTATAAACAGAGGAAAAATTTAGAAATTTACATACATTTTATACACTATTCCACTCTATACAAGATATAACACATAGAGCACATAGATGACACATATATAGTACATAAATAGCTCAAATAAAGCACAAAACTGACAAGGCAATATCAAGCAAAGCAATCACGATGGCACTTGTTCCAGTGGATCTAGGGATCAATGAGTGTCCTATCTCCTATAATAAGAAAAAAATAAAAATAAAATAGGAATATCTAGGAGTGAGTTAGACTTGTGTCTTTAGCCGTTTTTGCTTCTATTTAGGATTTTGTTTCCTCCTAGGCTAGTATCCTGATCACTCGGTGGAGAGTGCCCGCTAGCTAGGAGCCTATTTGGCTTTGGTATTGATGTCCCTGCATGATTAGAGTGGGGTGTCTATTGTGTTTCTTGTTCTGAGTCCATTGTGAACAGTGCTCTTGATTTCTTGACCTGTTAATATGCTATTTCCTGCATTGTTTGTATTCATATACAGTACAGACCAAAAGTTTGGACACACCTTCTCATTCAAAGTTTTCTTCATTTTCATGACTATGAAAATTGTAGATTCATACTGAAGGCATCAAAACTATGAATTAACACATGTGGAATTATATACATAACAAAAAAGTTTGAAACAACTGAAAATATGTCATATTCTAGGTTTTTCAAAGTAGCCACCTTTTGCTTTGATTACTGCTTTGCACACTCTTGGCATTCTCTTGTTGAGCTTCAAGAGGTAGTCACCTGAAATGGCTTTCACTTCACAGGTGTGCTGGTGTGGAGGAGGAGGTGTTATGGTGTGGGGGTGCTTTGCTGCTGACACTGTTGGGGATTTATTCAAAATTGAAGGCATACTGAACCAGCATGGCTACCACAGCATCTTGCAGCGGCATGCTATTCCATCCAGTTTGCGTTTAGTTCGACCATCATTTATTTTTCAACAGGGCAATGACCCCAAACACACCTCCAGGCTGTGTAAGGGCTATTTGACCAAGAAGGAGAGTGATGGGGTGCTGCGCCTCCACAGTCACCGGACCTGAACCCAATCGAGATGGTTTGGGGTGAGCTGGACCAACAAGTGCTAAGCATCTCTGGGAACTCCTTCAAGACTGTTGGAAGACCATTTCAGGTGACTACCTCTTGAAGCTCATCAAGAGAACGAGTGTGCAAAGCAGTAATCAAAGCAAAAGGTGGCTACTTTGAAGAACCTAGAATATTACATATTTTCAGTTGTTTCACACTTTAATGCCTTCAGTGTGAATCTACAATTTTCATAGTCATGAAAATAAAGAAAACTTAGAATGAGAAGGTGTGTCCAAACTTTTGGTCTGTACTGTATGGTTGTTGGTTATTGTATGCCCGTTATGTTCCTAACTTGTTCCCAGACTTTGTACAGTTCAGTTTTTTGTTGTTGACTTTGATGTCCGTGTACTTTAGCACAAGGAAGAGACTGGCTCCCAGTTGTCATTCACCGTTAGGGTGTCTAGGCAAGTAGGGAGGGAGAGTGGTCTTAAGGACAGCATAAGGGCTCACTAACTCCCTGCTCCCTGCCCCCAAATCATGACAGCTATATTTTCAGGTCTCTCTCACCATAGCTGGGTTGTTAGATTGCATTTTATATTGGATAGTAGTTGTTGGTATTTCACACTTGCACTTTGTATTTATGTATTTATAGTTATAGTCTGTTTTCATTAATAAGATATTTCACAACAGTGGTTTTTGCCACTCAGCATATTAACATCTCTGATAACATTTTGTACATGTGATTGACGTCCTGCATATAGCCTGTCATTTAGTCTATTATTGTCCCATGAGTCACACTCATATAGTCACTAGACGGGTAGAGTAGTAGGCCTATATATTTTGTGTGAAACTGGCCTAAAATGCAATACAACTAAATAGTGTTTGTTCAGTGGGGACAAGCAGGGCTCTGTGCAGTGAGGACAAGCAGGGCTCTGTGCAGTGAGGATAAGCAGGGCTCTGTACACTGAGGACAAGCAGGGCTCTGTACATTAAGGACAAGCAGGGCTCTGTACATTAAAGGGGTACTCCTGTGGAAACCCTTTAAGAAAAAAAAGTTTTTTTTTATCAACTGGTGCCAGAAAATTTAACAGATTTGTAAATCACTTCTATTAAAAAAATCTTTATCCTTCCAATACTTTTTAGGGCCTGTATACTAAAGAAAAATACAAAAAAGAAATGCATTTCCTGTGATTTCCTGACCACAGTGCTCTCTGCTGACCTCTGCTGTCCATTTTAGGAACTGTCCAGAGCAGCAAATGTTTGCTATAGGGATTTTCTCCTGTTCTGGACAGTTCCTAAAATGGACAGCAGAGGTCAGCAGAGAGCACTGTGGTTAGGATATCACAGGAAATGCATTTCTTTTTTGTATTTCTCTTTAGTATACAGCCCCTAAAAAGTACTGGAAGGATTAAGATTTTTTAATAGAAGTGATTTACAAATCTGTTTAACTTTCTGGCACCAGTTGATTAGATTTTTTTTTTTCTTAAAAGGGTTTCCACAGGAGTACCCCTTTAATGTACAGAGCCCTGCTTGTCCTCAGTGTACAGAGCCCTGCTTATCCTCACTGCACAGAGCCCTGCTTGTCCTCACTGCACAGAGCCCTGCTTGTCCTCACTGCACAGAGCCCTGCTTGTCCTCAGTGTACAGAGCCCAGCTTGTCCTTAGTGAACAGAGCCCTGCTTATCCTCACTGCACAGAGCCCTGCTTGTCCTCAGTGTACAGAGCCCTGCTTGTCCTTAATGTACAGAGCCCTGCTTGTCCTTAATGTACAGAGTCCTGCTTGTCCACCCACACTTTCTGTATTTGAACTCCTCATAGAGACACACATGCAATAGCTGAAGAGACAAAAATATACACATTTTTAACCAATGTATATTACAAATATACATATGTTATTCTCTACATTTTATAAAAAGTTTTTGTTGTCAACAGGTACACTTTAAAAGCTGCGCTCAGGGTAATTGGATTAGCACCCCCTTCTTCCTTTGCTTCACTGGGGCAGATTGACCCTGATGCATACAATATATTTCCATACATGTTCTGGTATTTGTTCTAGAAAAACATGTGAAAAAACACATATACATAATTCTGCAATCAACACCCCTTAATGACAAAGTGAAATCAGAATTTTAAAAATCTTTGTTCATTGAGGAAAAACAAAAAAATGTAATTGACTTGAGTACAGTTAACCATCCTAGGGGGTAGTCTTATGAATGCATAATAATTGTGTTTCTGAAAATCTGTCGCAGAAAGTCCGATCTTGATAAGGGGGCAGCGATTATAGCCATCAGTCTTCTTGAGTACGGTGCTGCAATTTATTCTGCTGGTGCCCTCTACAGTTCCTCTCAAGCTTTGTGAGGTTGGATGATATTGGTGGAGAGCCATAGTCAGGTCTCTCCAGAGCTGTTGGCCTGGGTTCAAGTCAGAGGTCTTGCTGAGCTACTGAAGGACATTCACAAAGTTGTCTCTTAGCAATTTCTGTGTTAGGTTTTCATGAAGAATATCCCTGTACTTTTCTCCAGTCCGCTTTTCCTCAACCCTGACTGATCTCCCTGTCCCAGTAGCTGAAAAACACCCAGTCACCATCATGCTTCACTGTACTGATGGTATTGGGCAAGTGATGAGTAGTGCCTGGTTTCCTGCAGACATCACACTTAGAATAAAGGCTAGAAAGTTCAATATTGGTTTAATCAAACCAGCTAATCTTGTTTCTCAGAGTATGAGAGTCCTTAAAGGGGTTATCCAGAATATAAAAAAAACCTGAGCTAATTTCTTCCCAAAACAGCGTCACACCTATCCTCAGGTTGTGGGTATTACAACTTTAGTCCATTCACTTTAATGGAACTGAGCTGCAATACCACTATGAAAGCAGGGGTGGCGCTGTTTAAAAAAAAAAAAAAAAAAAAAAGAAATCATCTCTGTTGATCTATTCGTGGATAACCCCTTTAAAGGGGTACTCCAATGTTAGACATCTTATCCCCTATCCAAAGCATAGGGGATAAGATGTCTGATCGTGGGGGGGCCGCCGCTGGGGACACCCGTGATCCCCCCTCCAGCAGCCCGGTACCTCAGCAGCTCAGAGCTAAGTTTTCTCTGAGGCTGATGACGGGCGGTGCAGAGGACAGGGCCTCGTGACGTCATGCCCCCGTCCCCTCAGTACAAGTCTAAGGGAGGGGGCCGATGCCCCTTCCATAGACTTGCATTGAGGGGGGGTGGACATGACTTCACAAGGAGGCGGGGCTGTGATGTCACAATGCCCCGTCCCCTACACCGCCGGTCATCAGCCTCTGAGAAAACTTAGTTCCGGGCTGCTGCACGGGGGATCGCGGGGGGTGCCGCTGGGGATCATTTGGAAAGGGAATAAGATGTTTAACAGCGGAGTACCCCTGAAGCTTTTTTCATTTAAGAATTATGGGGGTCATTGTGCTTTTAGGAATCCTACAGATCTGTGCAGGCAGTTCTTTCCCAGCTCATGGCTCGGTTCATGCTCTGATAGGCAATGTCACCTGTGAGACCTTTTATAGACAGGGCTGTGTCTTTCCAAATCCTGTCCAATCCCTAAATTTACCAGAAGTGACTTCAATCAAGGTGTAGAAACATCTCAGAGATGGGAGGGTCTTGAGCTAAATTTCAAGTGTCGTAGCAAAGGGTTTAATAATTTGCAAAAATGTCTTACATTTATGGGGTATTAAATGCAAATGTTGTTTTTATATGAAAAGTGAAAGGCCCTAAAGACTTTCCCTATGCATTGTACTTTCTCTATCCATATTTTATTTGGAAAATGCATTAAAAATACCTAAAAATGAAAGTGTCAGGAAAATACATTTGGGCAGATCTTACATTTTTGAAAGCTTGTCTATTTATGACATACAATAGTCTTTTTATGAAAATACAGGTTTTATGTCTTAGAAAATATTTACCCGCTGAGGATGAATATTGAATATTGTAGGCTTAATGATAAATGATAAATTTTTGGTTGATAATGGCTTTATTTAACAAAAGCTTCACTACCCCACAGCTTGCAGAGAGAAATCCACATTTCATCTGATTTCTAACTGCTGCCTAATTCTCTTAACATCTCATTAATTTAACACAGATTAGCACAGGCTGTTACCCTCACTGTGTGTGGTTCAGTATTTACAATAGGGTTAATGGGCGCTGGGACATTACTTAAAGGGGTTATCAACCATAAGGTGATTTTAGTATGTACCTGGCAGACAGTAATGGACATGCTTAGGAAGGATTTGTGCTTGTCTTGTGGCTAAATGGCTATGTTGGGAGATTACTATAACACTGTGGCTAGCTTTTTGTGAACTGGTATTTCCTGTTTGAGTTTTCTCCTTTTGCCTACAAATCCCATAATTCCATTTTCCTCCCTCCCACACATCAGCCACCCCACCCATTAAAACATAAATGAGCTGCATCTATTCAAAAGACCTGTGGTTTTCAATCAGGGTGCCTACAGCTGTTGCATTAGTTGCAGATTGATCTCTCTCCCACCAAGTGATCCCTCCACCCATTGAAGCAGACAGGCTTCCTGTCATCAGCTGACTAGTGAGTCAGGTCTGTGCCGCATTGCAACCTGGGAAAAATCTGAGACAAATTTTGTATGCTGTTAAAAATAAATATTGGGGTGAAAATCACATAAGAATTGTGAGAAAACCGTCACACACAGGTACAGACACTATATTATGAACTACACTAACTTTACAGCCCCTGTAGCATAGTCAAATAAAAAAAAATCCTGGAATACCCCTTTAAACCTCCTAATCTGAGTGTTTGTATTTTGACATCAATGAACATTATATTTTCACATCATTTATAAACTCATCTTTACAGCGTCTAGTGTATATTTGCTACTGCTAATTTACTGGAAAATCTAAAATCACTAGTCCATGAGAATGTAATAGCCTTCACCCCAAACAGGTGATGCAGTAAATGCCACTTTGTTGTGGTCCACCAGATACCACTGGCTACCAGCTTGCTAGTTTAAGCACCACAGAGCTCCCTCGACCCTGCCATACTTTTTCTGCCAGACTGAGTTAGGATCTAACTTTGAACATGCCAACAATTTAAGACCTCAAATGTACCATGTCTTACACATTTTTTTAAAAAATTACCAACCCAATTTCTGAGGTTGCATATCAGCAGTCCTTTACTTTCTTTGATGGTGCTACCAACTCTAATCAAGTTTTGTATCCATGAAGGCATATTCTTGGTGGTTCATTAATAAATTAATCAAGTGATAATCTGCTGTTATATATTAAAGACCGTTGTCGCTCCATAGGGCCTATGATGTCTATTATATTTGCTTTTGGAGCTAAATTGGGCCTCATGATCAACTGGGAAAGATACATTTTCATGCCCCTTGCTCCCTTCTTGCCTACCCCCTTGCCTTCTATTCCACACCAGCTGGTGGATCGGGGCAAAGTTATATCCTCTAAGATGCAGGACTTTTTCCTGGACAACATAGTGCCTTTTTGACCAAGGTGGACATTTAATCTCACTTTACGCTATCGCTTATAGGCCATTGTAATCTACTTGAGATAATCCTGATGCTGCAATTGCTATATGTGTGGTGCCACGGGGGTACAAGGAATACCTAATCACTTTGTGATGCCAGGGCACCGTTAGCCTATACACAGTCCGAGGTTTTGAGACAGCTTCTTCTGGGTCAGACACAGGGAGTAAAGAAACACACCGACATCGAGTTACAGATAACTGCCTTGTACTGAGCAGGGTGCAGATGTTATTACACGCCAACAGTATGGTGCAGAGAGGAGAGGATGCAGTATAACCCCTTGGGGGCCCTGTTGCCTTGCTGGGACTTATGGTGCTTTTCACCCAATAGATTAATACTGACTTGATATGAGACTGAAGATTTTCCAGGATGCTAGGGTTCTGACAAGGTCCAACTGAGTTCTCTGCCAGGGCTTGACTTTCCTCTGTACAGGGGATCCCTTGTAGAATGGCTGGATAAGACTTGAGAAGAGAATTTTTCTGGACTTTCCTCAGAGCTTCTCCACATATTACTCACTCCTTTACCACACTGGTGCTCAGAACACAGCTCTAGACTTAACTGGGGCAACTCCTCACCCACTACACTATATAGCTGACAATTTAGGGGTTTCCATTGGGCAGGCAGGGTCACATGGCTTAACCTGCTCCTCAGCTCTTAAAAGGTACTTGAACATTTGGAACACTGCAGTCAGTCACTTAGCGGGCCCAACACCTGTGCTGCAAGTCTGCCCGAGGAGATCCGCAGCCCACAGGACAGCCTTTGGTGCTGGGACACCACAAACTCCCTGTAAGAGCCCGAAGGGTTAATCTGCACTGAGAACTTTTGTTTATTCTGGTTACTGTGGTAACATCTAACCTCTGGGATGGTCAGCTGACCAAGTTAGCTTTTCACCTGTCCAGCTTGTATTTAAACCTGCAGTTTGCATCCATGCTTTGCCTGCGAAAGTGTTCTCTCTAGTAGCTAGCGTTGTTTCTTGGATTCCTGATCTTTTGGCATTTCTGACTTATTGGCTTGGCATTCTGACCTTTCTCCCATTTTTGCTACTTGGCACTTCTGATAACTTCTGATATTTACTCGGCTAGTGGACTGTGACTTATTGTGTATGTTTGTTTAGATATTATTCTGTTAGTCTGTGTGCTCCCTTACTTAATCCTGACCTGTGTCTGTATTGTAGTTTATTTTGTTGACAGTGACTTCCATCACATATCTAGGGAGGGACTGTCACTGTGGTTGTCAATCCGCTATTTAGGGCGGATAGGCAAGTAGGCAGGGACAGAGGGAGTGGGTGAGATCAGAACTGCACTTCTTCCCTGCCCATACATGACAACCATCCTCGGCACCCAGTTCTGGAGGCTGAGAATTGAAGAGGGTAGTGCAATTAGAAAGTTCCTTCCTTTAATGTGGTTGGTGCCCATGTTGATAACCATACAATGCAATAAAATATGCATAAATAAAATTATATAACCTATGTACCCTATGTATAATAGTGCTGTGATACACATAGGTTATATAATTTAATTTATGCATATTTTATTGCATTTGTATTATGTGCATTTCTCTCTGATATATATGCTTTTTAGATAAATGCATGTGTATATATGCATTCCTTTTAGTGTGAGGACTTTTTCCTTTTATATAAAATAGTTTGTTGCATATGCATACATGCATTTGTTCATTGCCGTTTAAATACATACGTCTTTTTACATGATTGTAGAAAAAAACTTTGTTTTAGATACTTTTGTATGTTTATACTTATATTTATACTTGTTTGTCTCTGGTACTTACCTATAGTAGTCATTGCCAGTTATAACGTTGGTTTATCTGAATCAGCAACTCTAAGAAAAAATGTTAATTTGCTTTAATATACTAGTAACCTGTAAAAGGGCTAATTCTACCCTGTATTTGATGCTCCTCCCCAGCCTGTCTTGCTATGCCTGAAACTGCACAAGTGCTGTGAAACGCGTTCTTACCTTACCTGATGGGCTTGTCCTGGTCAGCACCGCTGAATCCCTTTCCACCCCATGAAGCCGTTGCATGACTCAGAGCTTGAAGGATCAGCCTTTGGCTGTATACAAGAAGCTAGTATCCAATATATCCCAATATATCTCCCCCACCCCTTTTTTTTTTCCTTTTTAATGCATTGTTTTGCACATCACAATCTTGTGGTGCTGTAGGACAACCAAAAAGTGAAAAATGTGTCTTATATTGAATTTTTCATTTACTGGAGTCCGTAGCAGCACAAATATACCCCCTCCCCAATAAAATGTGATTTCTACATACTAGGGATGAGTGAATCTAATCTGATGAATCCGAATTCATTACGAATTTCAGGAAAAATTTGTTTTGCATCGAATGTGAATATCGCCACGATTCAATTGTGCAAATCACTTAATTAAACTCTATTTAGTACGGTCCAGGCTCCACGGCATCTCAAATGGTGGATCCAAATGTGAGGACATGGGGCAAGGAATCCTGGGAAGGCGGAAACAAGGGTAGGCAGGAAGACCCTGAATCACATGCACCCTATCAGCAGCCAGCCACCCCTGTGATGTCACAGCCTTATATAATCGGCAGCCATCTTGCGGCCAGTCACTTCAGCCTTTTATTGCAGATAGATAGAGAGGAACAGACAGCACTGTGTGTTGCACAGAAAAGCATTTTTCCAGCAGCAATTCACCTCCCAGTCACATCAGCGTTCTGTTGCACAGAGAGAGGGACAGAGAGCAGTGTGTGTTGCACAGAAAAGTATTTTTACATCAGTGATTCACCTCCCAGTCACATCAGCGTTCTATTGCAGAGAGGGACAGAGAGCAGTGTGTTGCACAGAACAACAGTGATTCACCTCAAGCCCAAATCCTGCCTAGAAGCATTGATAGGGAAGGGAGTGAGATTGAGAGCAAGAAAGTGCAATTTTGGGTGTAGTACACAGCAACTGTGTGCTGCAGCACTGGTGTGTACTGCTGGTGTTGTAGACATTTACTGTTTTAAGCATACTGGAGCGCATTGTCCTCCCCTCATAAGTGCATACCACACTTGTACATCTAAGTGGTGTACTATTTTGTTCCTGTTAAAGTCTTAAGGGCCTAGATACTGTGGAAGGCCAGGCAAAAGTACACCCAGACTGGTGTTGTACGCAAATACTTTTTTAAGCGTACTGAAGCGCATTGTCCTCCCCTCATAAGTGGATACCACATACATACATCTAAGTGGTGTACTATTTTATTCCAGTTAAATTCTTAAGGGCCTAGATACTGTGAAAGGCCAGCCAAAAGTACACACCATATGGTGTTGTACACAAATACTGTTTTAAGCGTATTGGAGCGCATTGTCCTCCCCTCATAAGTGCATACCCCATACGTACATCTCAGTGGTGTACTATTTTGTTCCTGTTAAAGTCTTAAAGGCCTAAATACTGTGAAAGGCCAGCCAAAAGTACACACACCGGCTGGTGTTGTACACAAAAACTGTTTTACGCGTACTGGAGCGCATTGTCCTCCCCTCATAAGTGCATACCACATACTTACATCAAAGTGGTGTACTATTTTGTTCCTTTAAAGTCTTAATGTCCTAGATACTGTGAAAGGCCAGACAAAAGTACACACCAGCTGGAGTTGTACATAAATACTATTTTAAGCGTAGTGGAGCGTATTGTACTCCCCTCATATACGCACTAAGTTTGTCAGGACGTGCACAGAGGAGTGGCAGAGTCCTAAATTCATCAGGCAGAGGTTGCAGCAGACTAGGGGCGAGTGGCAGCAGGAGTCGCAGCGAGAGGTCTAACCTCCAGGTATCAGCTAGCGGTCGTGTCTCGACCAGTAACCCATCTGCGGTCACCGATTGGTTAACACGGTCATCCACTTCATCAAGAGTGACATCTGAAACCCACAGTCAACATTCGGTTGGTTCCTCAGATACAACCCTCAGTTGGCATGGCCCGGGAGCAGTCCCTGTCCTCCCATTGCCTCTGTCCTATGCTGTTCCCTCCCCCACAGAAGTATCTTATGCTGTGGGTTCAGCTCCACTTTTTAGTGAGGACGATCTAGAGGACAGTCAGCAACTACTGCCCAGCTAAGAAGTGGAGGAGACATCCGCCACTTCCTCTATAGGCGGGCAAGTAGTGATGAGGCTCCACCACCTCCGCTTAAGGGAGCTCTTGCTCCTCCTACTTCGAGTCAGTCATTCCGTCAGCAATCCATCGGTGAAGCCATGTCCAAGAGACAACAGTATGCGCCCACTCATCCAACGGCGCAGAAGCTGAATGGTCTCCTGTCCAAGTTGCTGGTGCTGCAGTCCCTCCCTTTTAAAGTGGTAGACTCTGAACCTTTCAGAGAACTACTGGCTTGTGCCGAGCCGAGGTGGAGTGTCCCAAGCCGGCATTTCTTTGCGAAGAAGGCAGTACCAGCCCTTCACAATTTTGTGTAACAGAAGATGGGCCAGTCCTTGAGCCTGTTGGTGTGTACCAAAGTGCATGGTAGCGCCGACATGTGGAGCTGTAACTATGGTCAGGGACAATACATGTCCTTTACGGCCAACTGGGTGAATGTGGTTTCTGCAAAGCCACAACAGCAACTTAGGTCACGCCGCTTCCGCCACCACGCTCTCAGGCGATTGGTCCTGTGACAGTGTGCGACTCCGCCTCCTCATCCTCCACCATGTCCTCAGCCTCCACTGCACGGACAAGCCTGCTGTCCCAGTTTTGTTTGGGGTAATCCCCTTGGCCAAATTCAATGCCAAGGACTTTTTTCAGATTCCTGGGGCTCTGGGGGGGGGGGGGCGTCCGGGAGATCTAAACCAGGATCTCCCCTTCCCAGCCAGAGACTCCCACTCTTATCCTGGTTGATCTTGGGCCCAGATGCCTCCGAGTAGCGGTCCACCTCTGACATCACCCATCGGCCTTCCTCTTGTGAGGAGACAAACACGGTGACATCATCAGCATACGCTACCGCCCTCAGAGCCGAGTACGGCACTGCCAGGTCCATTCTCACCCCCCCCCCAACGGTCCACAATCAATCCTCCTAAGGAAAGGATCAATTGCAAACACGTACCGCAATGGGCTCAAAGGACAACCCTGAGGGATGCCAGACCCAACCTCAAAAGAGCGGCCAGTCCAACCATTCACAAGTGGGAAACTCTCTGCCCCTACATACAAGGTCTTAAGCCAATTAACAAACCCCCCCCGGCAGGCCATATCTCAGAAGAACAGACCAGAGGTACTCATGGTTAACCTGATCAAACGATTTTGCCTGATCCAAGGACAGCAAGTACCCCTTCCAGTGGCCAGCCCTACCCTGCTCCACATCCTCCTGGACACTGAGCACAGCACTAAAGGTACTGCGGCCCGGCACAGAGCAATGCTGAGCCCCCGAAAGGAGTCGGGGTGCAAATTCCACCAGCCGATTAAACAGCAATTTTGCCAGAATCTTTCTGTCCGCATTGAGAAGTGCTATGGGACGCCAATTCTCAATGCAGAGCGGTTCTTTACCCTTTGACAGGATGATCAGTGCTGACCTCCTCATTGACTTCGGTAGAGTGCCCGAGGATAGACACTCATTAAATACCTCGATTAAGAGGGCAACCAAAGTGTCCTTAAAGGTCTTATAGAACTCAGATGTTAAGTCATCTGGACCGGGTGACTTCTTGAGGGCAAGCCAATCAATCGCCATCCTGACTTCCTCTTCCCGGATCTTCTCTGTCAAAACATCAAGAGAGGGGTCTACTCCTGGTTCAGGGACGGTTTCAGCCAAGAAAGCTGACACCTTATCTTGAGCTAGATCCTTCCTTCCCAAGAGGTGCGAGTAAAAGGATCTGACAACCCCCAGGATCCCTGATCTTGACCTTTTCAGGGATCCCGTACTATCAATCAGTCCTGAGGCTACTGAGTCGGGCGAGCGGTACTTCCCTAAATCACTTTCAAAAACCAAAGATGCTTGTCTGTTGTACTGGCACTTCATTAGCAAGGATTTCACTCTGGAGATATCATCACGACTACCTCCAGTCGAGACAAGGTGCTCGAATTTCTTCCTCAGGCCCTGGTACAAGCGGTACCTGTTTAGGCTTATGAGGCCTGAGAGCTGGTGGAAGTATCTCGCAACCCTTTTTTTGAACATCTCCCACCACTCTGACTTACTGCTACAAAGGCCCAGCAATGGTACCTGGCTCTGAAGAAAATCATCAAAAGACTGTCTTATATCTGCTTCTTCCAAGAGAGACGAATTCAGCTTGCAATAGCCTCTGCCCATGTAATTCAGAGAAAACAAAATTAAACAGTGATCAGAGAACTCCACCTCAACAACAGACACTGCTGAAGAGACGGCTTCCTCCTTTAAATAAAACCTGTCTATTCTGGACCTACAACTACCCCTATGATAGGTGAATCCCGCGTGGCCTGGGGTGTGCCAGATGTGGATATCAACAAGGCGAGCCTCACTCGATATGCTTCTTCCAAGAGAGACGAATTCAGCTTCCAATATCCTCTGCCCATGTCTCTGTAACATTCAGAGAAAACAAAATTAAACAGTGATCGGAGAACTCCACCTCAACAACAGACACTGCTGAAGAGACGGCTTCCTCCTTTAAATAAAACCTGTCTATTCTGGACCTACAACTACCCCTATGATAGGTGAATCCCGCGTGGCCTGGGTCGTGCCGGATGTGGACATCCACAAGGCGAGCCTCACTCGCTATGCTATAAAGGGTACCTCCCCTGTTTTGGGGTCTCGTGACAGCAGTAAAGTCCCCTCCAAAGACCACCTGTCGACTTGTAAAAAGACAGGGCTTGATCCTCATAAAGAGACACTTCCGGTCCCACTTAGACTGTGGGCCGTAGATGTTAATAAGGCAAAGTTCTTGTCCCTTCATGAGGACATCTAAGATCAGGCACCTCCCCATTTCTAACTCGATAACCCGTCGGCATTCTACCGCTGAGGTAAAAAGGACCGCCACTCCGCTATACGGCTCTGCCGCAAGAGACCACTCTCTTTTGGCCTTATATATAGATGACATGTCTGTAAGCCTGGTCTCCTGCAAAAATAAAATATCAGCATTAATATGAGCCAAAAAATCATAGGCTGCAAATCGAGCCGTATCTGACTTAATGCTGGCAACATTAATGGATGCCAGAGTCAACAAAGAGGGTACCGCAATCAAGGGTGATTGAGTTAGACCGCTTTCTTTTTCCCACCATCCTTCCCATCCACCCTACTACCCTCCTCATCAGATGATGGTTTACCCCTTCTTAGTGAGATGGATGTGTCCATTACATTTTCCTCGTCCCCCACCCCTGAAGACATAGGTTCCCCAGGGAGAGAGGACTCAGCGTCTCCTGTGGGCCCCACCGTAACATCCAGAACCTCATCCCCAGCCTCCTCTTCCGAAGAGGAAATGTCACGGAGGGCTTGGAACCTGTTGGAGAGACCAATCAGAGGGAGATCAGTTGTACCTTCCTTTGGCATTTGGCGGTGGGAGATGATCTTAAATCTCCCTTTTTCTTATTCCTCCGAGTACTCCGCTTTGTTTCTGCCCATCTCCCACTGTCCTCATCTGTGCTCTCACCATGGGAGGACAGTGAGGAGACGGCATCCTCCTCTTTGTGGATCCTCCCAATCTCCTCATCCAGTTCACTATCCCCCAGGGCATCAGCAGTAAGACTGGCCGCAGGGACAGGATCAAAAGACACCTCAGTTGGCTGATGCTCCTGTGACTCCCGAATCTCCCTATCCCTTTGATGCTTCTTGAGACGCCTCAGTTGGGCAGGCGTCTTCTGCTTACTTTTCTTCCCTGGCCCCTGCACCCCTTCATCCCCGCCAGCCATCCCTGCCATCCCTAATGTGGCACTTGTAGTCTGTTGCAAGCATCCCCCACTGTATGCATTTTTATGCTGGGGATCACCCTTAGCAACAGACTACAAGGGTGGGATCTGCTCCCCCAGTATGTATGCACAACCGCATGTGGGGTTGAGCATCTCCTACCTGCCAGTTGAGACCATCTCTCTTTTTCGTTATTTAAGTCTTATACATGGAAATGTAAAAACTCCACATTTTATGCACCTTTATTTCCACTCTAGGCTGCATTCAGGTTCACCTGTGAGGCCGGCATACATACTCAGCCACTTTGGTGGGGCTTATAGCTTGGTTCCCTCCTCCCATTGTATGTGTGCCCAGTTCACACTGGAGGTAACTGGGAGCAAGCTGTGAGTCGGACCTAATGCTGCTGTAATTGCCCACTGGCCCCTGGTTTTGCTTATCAGGCACAGGTAGGTTAGTGCTAGGTCCCGTGCCACTTGAGAAACCTTGGCGTTGGTGTGCGGGCTCAGGTATGTCCTTCATATAAGGATATACTGGCTAATGTCTCAATTTTAACATCAGTGTTGAGGGTTAGATAATGTCGCTGTTACATCTACCACAGTAGTGTACCTATCCCTGTATGTTATTATTCCGCCAGCCATCCCCCCAGCTGAATCCACCTCATGGCTTACTCCCACCGGGGCAACAAGATGCAACGAGATGTGGGGTCGCCACATCTGTGACAGAGCTTCGGATGACCCTGGTAGAAGATCTGGATACGATCTCTTCCAAGGAAGGTTGCAGATGGTATATGGGTAACGGGGTTTCCTGAACACCTAAGCTTGACCATAAATGTCCAGGCCCCTGACCAGATGCCATATTCATCCCTGTTCTTTTTTGGGACCACCACCACCTCTCCGTACCAGCAACGTCATGATGTCAATACAAGAAAGTGATTTGTTACAGGTTAAAACTGTCACTTTCTTGACATTGTTTTGGCAAGACACCACCTGAACTGCAAAGTCTTGCCAGCCGGACTCGTTCTTTACCAGCTCATAATTCGACCAGAAGAGCTCAAGCACCTCTGGCCGAACAAAGCTGATATCGAACTCAGGGGTACCATAAGGATGTATCAAGGTGTGGATGTCAGCTGCCTTAAAGCCCAACTTCAGCAGAAGCACAACAACTTTAGTACTGGGAGAACATGTATCACTGCCTCTCCACTTCAGCCGGACCACATTCCTTCGGATACCACCTGGCCCAGCTGTCGGGAGGGACCACACAGTATCCCCCCTCTTTCCTCTCGGAAGGCCGAAAGACCATGTCTCTCTATCCAAAAGGATAGATCAACCTCCCTACCCTCTACATTGATTGATCTCTTCCCTCTCCTTAAGGCCCCCAAGAGATGCTGCTGCAAATTGCTCTCCCCAGAGCCAGAAGACGAGGAAGGTGTCCCCCTCCCTCCTGGACCAGGCCCTACATCCCCACCACTAATCTGTGCCCCTTCCCCACCCTCCTCCACATAATCCATACTCAAACCATTATTACCTGTTTTAGCTGATGTGCCCCCCATACCTCCACCCGTGGTACAGCCTATAACCCTAATCAAAGCCCCAGACAGATTTTTATTAACAGATGAATTTTCCAACACATCCACTCCTTCATTCACTCCAACATTAACCTTCTCATTCATACTGGCTGGACCGGTTCATTCTGGTGAAGATATTGTACCATCAGCATTACTGGGTACCAGGGCCGGAGCCACTGCCACAGGACAGGTCAACCGTCCCTTATACAAGGATCGGGAAGCCTGCCTAGCCTGTTTATTAGCGCCCCCAGCCCTGTTTTTACTGGTACCCTCCCCCTCATCAGTACTGGAGTTTCCTGCTCCTGGGCACCGCTGATCCGGATAAGCGGCGCCAATACAAAATAGAGATTTAAGTCAAGTCTTTCTGGGTGGCGAAAGCATTTTAGCCCAGAACCTCCTCCACGATGACACCGCTGCTCCAAAGGAACAGCAGTGTCAACACTCAGAGCCACCAGAGCTCCCGCAGCCAACTCTGGCACAAAGCCGCCCCCCCGAGCCTTTACTGCCCATCGCTGGGCCAATATCTATGTCTGACCTCACAGCCGATAAAGTGTCTGCTCCACCACTGTTACTACAAACAGCGACGGAGCTCACCACAACACTAGACTCCATACTCTCCCCATTCTCCTGCACTGAGTCCACAGCAGAACTCAGGCTGGGCTGACAGGCTGTTTAATCCGGGCTGACAGCTCAGCCTTCTGGCGTTTGGACGCAGTGTCCATCAAGGCTTTTGCCTCCTATACCTCCTCCTGGACCCTATACAAGCTGCTCCTTGCTTCCTCATACCCATGAAGTACTTCCGCCACCCGGGACCCATAGGTGGTTCCAGACTCCCGAGCCCTTGGCATTCCCCAATCCTCCTCCACACCTCCATGGGCATTTGGCTTTGCTCTAGGAGGAGTATCACAGTCCATATTATCAAGGCTTGTCTTCACAGTACCTGTAGTAGCTTTTGTAGCTTTGCTGCTTGTTGGAGCAGCCTTGCGGCTACTCTTTGTCTCCATGGGCTCAGGAGGTGCTGGAGATACATCACTGCATCTCCTGGCAGAGCGCCTTAAGCCGGAGACCTCTGGTGCAGTTCCTGATGCTGGTCCCTCTGGAACTGGTCGCTGGTTCCCCCTGCCCCCAGTGGACCTGTTTCGAGGGGCAGGTGTTGGGGTTCTCCGCTCCTCGCTCATACCAGGAAATGAACTCTCCTTCTGGGGAAAGGAAAGTCACTCCTGGGAGACAGATGGATCCGAGCCGAGCACACCAAACGCTCAAAGCAAACCCAAACAGGAAGATACTCCCTCTAGTGGCCAGACTCCAGAGCTGTACTCACTAGTCTGCTGGTGGAGTCACTGTGTATATACATTACATTACTTATCCTGTACTGATCCTGAGTTATATCCTGCATTATACTCCAGAGCTATACTCACTATTCTGATGGTGGATTCACTGTGTACATACATTACATTACTTATCCTGTACTGATCCTGAGATATATCCTGTATTATACTCCAGAGCTGTATTCACTGTTCTGCTGGTGAGATCACTGTGTACATACATTACATTACTTATCCTGTACTGATCCTGAGTTATATCCTGTATTATACTCCAGAGCTGTACTCACTATTCTGCTGGTGAGGTCATTGTGTACATACATTACATGACTTATCCTGTACTGATCCTGAGTTATATGCTGTATTATCCTCCAGAGCTGTACTCACTATTCTGCTGGTGGGGTGACTGTGTACATTCATTACATTGCTTATCCTGTACTGATCCTGAATTATATCCTGTATTATACTCCAGAGCTGCACTCACTATTCTTCTGGTGAGGTCACTGTGTACATACATTACATTACTTATCCTGTACTGATCCTGAGTTATATTCTGTGTTATACTCTAGAGCTGTACTCAAGTACTCACTATTCTGCTGGTGAAGTCACTGTGTACATATGCTACACTGTGGTCCACTGTGCCAAGAAGGGAATTAATAATGCGTGAGTAGGGCCTTACAGGGGAAGTTTTTACCCCCACCGGTTACAATAGACCATACCATTCCCTTCCACCTTTTAGATGTATTTGCATCACATCAATACTTGGTGGTGTAGGTGTCCCATGGTGTTTTCTGCACACCTTTCCTTTTGTTTGATTAAAAAAAAAACAATTTGGGGTCCATATATTTTATCCTAAGCATATTATTAAAAGTTAAGTTTTACGTAATGCATATCCTCAATACTTACTTTTGCACGCTAACACTTTTACAAAAGAGACCGTGTTCTTCTGCCTACCTGCCTCAGCTACTATTCTGATTCTGCCACCCGCTTGATGCCACACATTTGATGCCAAGTTCTCCTTTTTTCACCCACCTTCATCACCGGGTACTGGTATGGCCACCCACCTTCGTCACTAGATCACTTTCAGGACTCCTGATGCTGCTGCTACCACCTCCAGGCTGTCTCATTCTGCCACCATATGTTCTCCTCATCCTGATGCCAGCTCCTGGCTGTCTCATTCTACCACCATATGTTCTTCTCATGCTGATGCCAGCTCCAAGCTGTCTCATACTGTCACCATATGTTCTCCTCATGCTGCTGCCACCTCCAGGCTGTGTCATTCAGCCACTATATGATCTTCCCATGCTGCCGCCAACTCCAGACTGTGTCATTTAGCCACTATATTTTCTCCTCATGCTGCCGCCACCTCCACGCTGTTTCAATCAGCCACTATATAGTCTCCCTATGCTGCCGCCAACTCCAGGCTGTGTCATTCAGCCACTATATGTCCTCCTCATGCTGCCGCCACCTCCACGCTGTGCCATTCAGCCACTATATGGTCTCCTCATGCTGCTGTCACCTGCACGCTGTGTAATTCAGCCACTATATGGTCTCCTCATACTGATACCACCTCCAGGCGATGTCATTGTGCCGCTCTGCGACAGTAATTCTAACAGCGACGCCTCTGATCTTTATGTCATACTGAATAACAGTATTATTTCACCAACCCAGTACACACCCTATGCGTGTTACAGTACAGGCAAAGTGTTCTACACCCCTATTGAGGCTCTCTGTAGGCCAAAAATAGCCATTATTAATAGCGATTTGCCACGAATAAATTCGAACCGAAACAAATTTTTTGGGAAGATTCGGCAAATCGTCCAAATCAAATTTTTCAAAAATTCGCTCATCTCTACTCGCCATCCCTTGGGGACATTCCTGCCGGCCGAAGACACTGGACTAGGTGAGAGGAACTCGCTACTTACGGGCGCGGCAGGGGGCATCTTATAAGTTCATATCCTCACCATCCCTGGGGGGCAGGAGCGTCTCCCGGGGAAGGTGAGGATAAAGATTTTACCCTATGTAATGCTTTTCCAAGCGTTATATAAGGTAAAATCTGATGATTGGTTTCCTTTAACTTCATATAAGACTTAATGGAGAAATGCATGGAGCAAAAAAAGAATATCTCCATTATAAGACAAACCAAGTCAGTAACAAATAGACAATAAATGAACACTTTACAACAAACAGGAATATAGTGAACTTGTTGCTTAGGCTTCTGCATTGTGTCTTGAGCTGGAATACATATGGGAGGTGTAGCAGTATTTATTATTTGATTAATCTCCTGTGTGCTGTACCTCTTCAATTTAATTTTTTCTGACTCAAGTTTTTTTTTCTTCCTCCTTACCTTCTATAACTTTTTTATTTTACGACTGACAAAGTTGTATGAGGGCTTATTTCCTGCATCACAAGTTTACTTTCCACTAATAGACTTTTTCATCATACATTGAAACCAGAAAAAAAATTATATGTAGGGCAAAATAAAAAAATAAAAAACATGGAATTGCACAATTTGTCAGGCAATAATTTTTTCAGAGTTCAAAATACAGTAACTCTGACATGTTATCTTTATTCTATTGGTCAGTATGATTCCAATGATACCAAACTTTAATAATTTTTGTTTCACTGTATGGTAAAAAAAAAAAAATTGAAAACATGAAAAAGGAAAAAAAAAACGTTGTTTATTACCATGTTCTCACTCATATAACATTTTTATTTTTATACCTATGGGGCTGTGTTATTTTTTTTTTTTTTTGTTTGTGCCATAAGCTGTAGTTTTTAACAGCACCACTGTGTGTAGTTCCGGCTTTTTGATCACTTTTTATTAAGTTTTTTTTTTTATGTAATGTAACCAAAAGTCAGCAATTTTGGCATTTTTTGAATTTTTTTGTGTTACGCTGCTAACCGTGCATGTTCAGAAACACAATAATTTAATAGTTCAGACAATTAAGTACACGGCAATTCCAAATATATGAATTTTTTCTTTTTGAACAGTATTTTCTTTAAAAAATTAGAAAAAAGAGGTGATTACAATTTTTATCATAAGCCATCATTAAATGACTTACATAGATCAATGTAATGCTATTACATTACATTGATCCATGAAATCTATGCTCGATTGCTAAGGGCTGCCAAAGGACAGCCTTAAGCAATCACAGAGCCAGGACAACATATGGCCTCGGGCTTCCCTAGCAACCCATAGTCCCCCCGCGATTACATAGCGGGGAGGCAATGGGACCACTTGACACCAGGGAGAAAGCAACATTTAATGTTTAAATTCCGTGATCTGTATAGATCACAGTATTTAACCAGTTAAATGACGGACATTGGAGCATCTCCCAGTTATGACACGGACTCAACCCACGGGCCCGCGTCATGTCCGCTCACCTGACCCATGATGTACATGTATGTCATTGGTCAGGAAGGGGTAAATAAAAGAAGCAATCTGATTACTTTGGGCAACTGGTCGACTTTTCCTCTATTCATGTTTTGATAAATTCTCCCAATTAAAAAACAAGAATTTGTAAGCTTTTAATATTCTCTTGTTAATACACTGAATTTCATAAGTAAGATGTGAGTTAAGATCACTATGTTTAAGGTAGATTAATTAGTTTATAACTGCCATAATATTTTAGATTTCCATGGCAGAAGTGTTACCGTAACACTTCATTACTCTGCCAGCATCTTCCTTCAGATCTGTCCCATAATTACGGATGCTACTTCGCCCCATAAGCTTCATTTACACAAATTTGTGTCTAATGATTTCCCCCGGCAGTGTTACAAGCTAAGAAAAGGACTGAAGTAAAAAAAGGCATCATTAAAATCCCCTCTATTAATGAGTGAAAGTATATTAGCATTTAACCTCTCGCAATGCAGAAAAGAGAGCGTTCACTGCCTTTTTAATGTCTGTGTTTGTCAGTAAGTCTGGGGTTAATAACCTCCATAACTATATGTTGCAGCCCATACACCATATGCATATATTCCATCTGTGCCCCCCTTACTCACATCACTTTGCCATCTCATTTTCAGCTATTGATCCATCTCATCACAATGCCCTACAGCCTTGGGACTCTCTGTTCCACTGACACAAAGGAAATAAATGTATTTCATCTATACCTTGTACTGGTGATAGGAAAACTTCTGGAATGATAAATAAGAATGTGTGACAGTGTTCTCTAATGTAACCATAAAAGAAAAACAATCATTCCCTTTGTTACCTTAGGATTAATAAGCATTCTGGCATAGGTCACATTTATAGACTTAATACTGTGTCAGTATTTTGTTGTATGAGCGCAGCAGCGATTAGGTATTTTACATCTGCATTTACTAGTAGTATTGTGGTGTCCCAGCACCAGTGGCTGTCCTGTGGCTTTGGACTGTCTCGGGCAGCTTAGCAGCACAAGGTGTTGGGCCCACCAGAGTTTCTCAGTTCAATCAATTATGTGTATATTTTAATGTCAGATAATATATTTTCTTAAATTAATTCTATTATTGTTATATGTATTTATGTTTTCCATGTGACTGTACCTTTATTTTAGAGCAGTGAACCCCATCTGACCCTGCCTGCCAATGGGAACCCCTAAAGTCTCCCCTGTATAGTGTAGTGCAGGGGAGGAGTTTTTTAGTTCACCCTAGTGTGGCTACTAAGCAACAGCATAGCTCAGGTGTGCTGTGTGTTGTGTGCTCTAAGGAGAGGCCTACTTCAAATCTAATCTCTCAACTGATCATCCTGCAAAGATTACTCGCAAGGAGGAAATTCAAGCCTCTGCGGAATGGTCTTCGGACCTTGACAGGACCCTAGCAACCAGGACTCAATCTTCCATCTCACAAGTCAGTATAAATCTGTTTGGTGTAAGCACCACAAGTCTCAGCAAGGCTGCACTCTTTAACATAAAGCCAGTTGTATTTTTGTCTATTCTGCATAACACCCCTGTATGGATCCATATGAAATACTTTCTCAGGATTCAGGCCCTGTATAGGGAGCTCATTTGGAATGGCAGATCGGCTAGAATTCATCTTGAAACATTGCAACGCGGCAAGGAGGAGGGTGGTTTATCTGTTGCAAACCCCTGGTTATATTTCCTGGTGTCACAGGTCCAACAATTGAAGAGGTGGGTGCAATTTAATACAATGGGGCGTACAGGCGATTTAATCTCAAAATGCATCGGTGGTGTAACCCCTATCTATTTGTTAGAAATGGCTGTCAGAAATGGACCTCCTCCCCACCTTTGTCCTGATCCGTAAGGTGTGGATGAAGTTTAAAACACTTATGCATTTTCCTGTCTTTGTCACATATTCTCCATTATGGTATAATCCTAGTCTTTCTGAATTGTGTTCCCTACCAGATGTTGCCCAATGGAACGCTCCTGGGATCCTGTATCTTTCCCAGGTATACGACGGGCCGGCATTGAAGTCATTCGTTCAACTGCAGGAGGATTTTAACTTGCCACATTCCTTTTTCTATCGCTACCTGCAGCTGCGACATGGCCTAGACACGGAGTCTTGGGCTTGTGACTTGACTGTCGGCTCATCGGTGGTGGTGAACGGTTTATTTACTCAGATTTCCACAAAAGGGGTGATATCGGTGCTGTATAGAGACCTACTGTCCTCTTATCACAAGGCCTATCCCTTAACTGTTAAGGATGAATGGGAAGCGGATGTGGGTCTCTTATCGAATGAACAATGGAAGCAGATTCTGGCTATGACCCCGCGGCTCATCGGTTGTCCCAAATTTTCCTGTTGCACCGAGAGTATTGTACTCCGGCATTTCTTCATAAGATCGGGTTGCGGCCTGACTCATGCTGCCCCTGTTGCTCTCCGCCCGATGCCCATTTGCTCCATGTGATGTGGGACTGCTCTCCACTTGCACCATTTTGGGCTGATGTGGGGTGCTTGGTTGAGGGGGTTTATGGATGCCCGCTTAGACTATCTGCCATGACGTGTATCCTAGGTTACTTGGACGGGTTAGATGAGGACAGTGTCTTATATATATAGGTATTGGCAGAATTTTTTTATCAAGCCTGTAAGTTAATCACACAGCACTGGTTGAGAGCCACCCCTCCTACTGTACCTGAGTTGATTACAAAACTAAATCACATCATTAGATTAGAGAGAGGTGTCTATTGCAAACGGAAGGCCATGTGTAAATTTGAACTCATCTGGGGCCAGTGGATTGATATCCCGGGTTTACCATCAAAGTACTTACGGAGGACCCCTATGGAGGTGCTGATGGGGGGATCTGGGAGGTCCGCACGATAATACATTCTGGTGTTTTGACTGTGCTTTTTATGTTTCTGGTGTCTTGTTGTTCCATGTCTGTCTTTGTGTACTATGTTTCGTGGTTGCTCCCTTTAATGTTGGTTTTTCCATACTTAGTAATTGCCTGTATTGCCCCTGTACGTTTCTTTGTACTGTCCGTCTTTTTGTTATATGGTCCAAGGGAATGACATTTCTTCTCTGATGTGTCCGATGCTGTGCTGCACTACTTTCTGTTCTATTGATTTGGATTCCTTGTGAAGGACAGACAAAGGGATTGGAGTTAAAGGGGGAGGGAGTGGGTGGTTGTTTTTTGTGGGTGGGGGGGAGAGGGGACCTTTTGTATTTGTATGTTGTTTGTTTTATGCAAAACTGTTTAATAAAAATTTCTGATAGAAAGCCAGCTGTATGTGTATTACCATCTGCCCCAGCTCAGTAAAGACAGTTATCTGTAACCTGACATCGGTCTGTTCATTTACTCCCCATGTCTGGCCCAGGAGAAGCTATCCCCAAACCTCCGACCGTGTATAGGATAATGGTGCCCTGGCGTCACAAAGTGATCAGGTATTTCCACCAACACCACCCTGTGTCACCACAGTATCATGAGTATTTTCTTTTATCTTGTAAATACAGATAGAAAATATAAATCTTCCAGCTATTTACATGTTTCGCAGATCTGGACTGTCTATATCATTGTATGTTGAGTATGGTTTCAAGTTACAATGGTCCAGAAAAGACCATTGTATGTTGAAACTATTGTATGTTGAAGATATTGTAAGTTGAGGGATCACTGTAGTTAAAGGGGTACTCCAGCCCTAAGACATCCAAAGGATAGGGGATAAGATGTCTGATCGCAGGGGTCCTGCCGCTGGAGACTTCTGCAATCTAGCATGCAGCACCCACCTGAGAGCACTGCAGGAAGCACTGGAGGCTCCAAGTGTTATGTCTCCCGACCACGGGGACGGAGTATTGTGATGTCCCCACTCAGCCCCCGTGTGATGTCACGCCCCACCCCCTCAATGCAAGTCTATGGGAGGGGGCGTGGCGGCACACAGGGCGGAGTCGTGACGTCACGATACTCCGTCCCCAGTGCTCCCTGCAGTACTCACAGGTGGGTGCTGCATGCTAGATTGCGGGGGTCCCCAGCAGCAGGACCCCCGCGATCAGACATCTTATCCCCTATCCTTTGGATAGGGGATAAGATGTCTTAGGGCCAGAGTACCCCTTTAAGGATGCTTGAATGCTTCAGCAACTGCTGAACCTCGATCATTAAAGGGACAAAGGGGCCCATAGAGCGTTGAGACAGGTGAAGGTCCAAGGCTATGAGTTGGAGCTGCTGGAAGATGACAGTAACACCTCGCCACAGGATTACAGTGCAGAGTGTCAGCAGACCTGTTGCCTAAGGCAGAGAGTCAGCTGCATCCTTTAGCTTTCTTCGTACTATATTTGGAAATGAAGTACTGTGCCTCATTTTAAGAACTTAGCGTTGGAACTGAATATATTTCTGTAACCACCAAGCTACTTGTTTTCTTAAAGCGTACCCGTCAGATCAGACAAAAATTTTTTTTTTAAATATATCACTCAGTACCTAATCCTGACCATGTACACCAAGTTTTATGTGTCTAGCACCTTTATTTATTTGTTTATTACACTTTTAATCTAGCTCACTAATCTGAATTCCTCTCAAAGGGAGGGGCGTGGCCTCACTGTGCAGGTCTCCGCCCCCTCCCTCAGTATGCTGTCTGCTCACATCTCCCCTAGCATTAGCAAAACTACAACTCCCAGCTTGTCCTCACTGACAGTAGCGGGACACAAGCTGACAGTGGGAGAATTTTTTTGTCCAGCTGTGAGCCCTGCACTCATAGCTGTCAGTCAAGAAAGTGGGTCCATGACGTAAGTCAAAAGTTTGGGCACCCCAGGTAAAAATTTGTATTAATGTGCAAAAAGAAGCCAAGGAAAGATGGAAAAATCTCCAAAAGGCATCAAATTACAGATTAGACATTCTTATAATATGTCAACAAAAGTTAGATTTTATTTCCATCATTTACACTTTCAAAATAACAGAAAACTAAAAAATGGCGTCTGCAAAAGTTTGGGCACCCTGCAGAGTTAATATCTTGTACTGCCCCCTTTGGCAAGTATCACAGCTTGTAAATGCTTTTTGTAGCCAGCCAAGAGTCTTTCAAATCATGTTTGAGGTATCTTTGCCCATTCTTCCTTACAAAAGTCTTCCAGTTCTTTGAGATTTTTGGGCTGTCTGTCACACACTGCTCTTTTCAGGTCTATCCATAGATTTTCAATTATGTTGAGGTCAGGAGATTGTGAAGGCCATAGCAAAACCTTCAGTTTACGCCTCTTGATATAATCTCCCGTGGATTTCGAGGTGTGTTTAGGATCATTATCCATTTGTAGAAGCCATCCTCTCTTTAACTTCAGCTTTTTCACAGATGGCATCAAGTTAGCATCCAAAATTTGCTGAAATTTTATTGAATCCATTTTTCCTTCTACTTGTGAGATGTTCCCTGTGCCACTGGCTGCAATACAACCCCAAAGCATGATTGATCCACCCCCATGCTTATCAGTTGGACAGAGGTTCTTGTCATTAAATTCTGTTCCCCTTCTTCTCCAAACGTACCTTTGCTCGTTCCAAAAAGTTCAATTTTAACCTCATCGGTTCACAGAACTTGTTTCCAAAATGCATCAGGCTTGTTGATATGTTCATTTGCAAAGTTCAAATGCTGATTTTTGTGGTGAGGACGTAGAAGAGGTTTTCTTCTGATGACTCTTCCATAAAGACCATATTTGTACAAATATCTCTTTATAGTGGAATAGTGTACCACAACTCCAGTGTCTGCCAGATCTTTATGGAGGGATTGTGCAGTCAAACGTGGGTTTTGAATAGTTTTTCTCACAATCCTACGAGCTGTTCTGTCTGATATTTTTCTTGGTCTTCCAGATCTTGCTTTTAACTTCCACTGTTTCTGATGACTGCCATTTCTTAATTACATTCCAAACAGAGGATATTGACATTTCAGATTTCTAGACAACTGCTTAGAAGAACCCATGGTGCTGATTGTTGGGGCAAGGTCAGATGAGTCTGGGCATTCAAAACTTTTGAGATTGACATCACCTGGTCTTACCAGATGATGATTGAGAACAATCCAAGACACTGGCAGGTCTCAGCTTTGCAAAGTGGGCAGTGCATGCTATAAATTCTGCAGGGTGCCCATACTTTTGCAGACACCATTTTTTGTTTTCTGTTATTTTGAAAGTGTAAATGATGGAAATAAAATCTGGCTCTTTCAGTATGAAATACAGAAAATTTTCTGATGAAAGCAATTGCAAAACCTATTGGTTTTGCATGCTTTACAACATATCAAAGGTTTTTGTATCTGACAGTGCCCATTTAAGGAGTAAAGTTGTGTGCAAGTTTGCAAGTACTTCAAGTATATTTACTTGAAACCAAGAAGTGTTTCCAGCAGCTTAATTACTTTTGTTTTAAATGAATAATGGACACAGAAACAATGGTTAAACAAAGCCACCTTCTGGCATATGCGTTTCAAGCTCACGGCAGTTCTTGCTAGGATTAGGAGTTGTAGTAAGCTCAATGGGGAAAACCTGTGTAGAGGAAGAGTGGTGCACTCATGGCAACCAATCAGGTTAGACCTGTAATTTTTCACAGATTTCTTTAAAAATAAAAGAAGCTATGTCGCCCGAAAAAAGGGAGTCTCTTACCTGAGACAAGAGTTGCCAACTTTTTGAGGCTCTTTTGGGTCATTTAAATGCTGGTGGCCCTTCTAGGCCTTGTATTGAATTTAATTAAAGTTTACACCCCCCCCGGGCCATGTTATTTATTTCAGTGTGTTCATATGCAATGTCTGGTGTATCCTCCATTGGTGGGTTACCTGGGCGGTCCGGCTGCTGTACGCCTTGCTGCTGCATCTACCCTCCCCAAACCTTTATTCTCCATTCTAATATGTTCCATGCTAATTTCTCCTGTGTTGAGAGGTTACCATGGTCAAGTTAATTACCAAGTTAATTGGAATGTGAAAGTCCTCCGTTCTCCGCATAAACGGAGATTGTTTTTGCATTACTTAAAAAAGTTTCGCCTAGACATAGTGCTATTGCAGGAAACCCATCTCTCCTAACATGATTTTTTTCGAATGCGGCAGCAATGGGTAGGGCATGCCTATGGATGGTAAAGATGGTAAAGCAGGGGTTCTCACACTTGTTCACAAATCATTCCAATTCAGTTTAGTGTCCCATTCCACAGACTGTCCCATCTTCTCTTAGAACATAACGGGGAACTCCTCAGTATTTATAACATATGCTCCTAACGGTGACAACACTTTGTTTTTCAGGGACTTAGCGGACAGAGTACAGAGTGATACCACCTCCGGTAAGGTATTGGGGGGGCGACTTTAATACAGTATTAGACTCTCTGGTTGACCGTAAAATCCAACTCCCTCTCCTGACACCGGTTAGATCTAGGGACTGTGTACTCCCCTCATTTCTCGACCAACTAAATATACAAGATGCAGGGTGCCTGAGTCATCCTGATGACCGCGAGTTTACCCATTTTTCCAATGCCCATGGCTCCTGGTCTAGAATAGATGACTTTTTCCTGACTTCTGGCCTCAGTCATCGGGTGCAGTCCGTGGACTTTGTCACTTCAACCCTCTTTCCCCAAGGGCACTGACATTTTATAGAGGTTTGCTTCTTTAGTGACAAGAGATGAATCCTTTGTAGACCAGCATAAGGCTTGGTGGATGGAATTTTCAGTCCAAAATGATGCTCATAGATCAGACCTGAAACTATTCTAGGAGACTGTGAAAGCAGTGCTGCGGGGTCGATTGATCGCCCATATAACCACCCTGAAACAAGAATCTCATACTAAATTCACTTTGGCAAGTAATCACTTGCGAGAGGCATACACTCGCTTCCTCACTTCCCCCACCACTGTACATAGGGATGAGTGGAAGGCTGTTAGATCTCATTTTGAATTGTGGCTCGATCGCCGAGAACGCCTCAGACGCTCTCAATTCGAGGTAGATCTATTTCACTATGGTAATAAGGCGGGATGTCTGATGGCCCATCTAGCTAAGGGGTGCTGCCCACCTTCACATATTGTAGCGCTGAGTGATTCTTCTGGAACAACCCAAACTAACCCACACCTAATTAATGAGATCTTAGCCCATTTTTATTCAAATTTGTACAGGGATTCTCCTGCTGATCTTTCTACCGGCAAAGCATTTCCATGTGGTATTGCTTTACCCTCGTTGACGGAGGATCAGCGGGACATTCTTAATGCATCAGTTACTGTGGAGGAGATTCAACATGTCATTCAACACCTGCATAACGGTAAAGGACCTGGCCCAGATGGCTACTCAGGGGAATTTTATAAGGCTCTCTCACCCCAACTCTCTCCAGTCCTGGCGGAAGTCTTTGCCACCTATATATACTCAGGGTCACTTTCAAAGTAATTACTTCCATAGCCTGGCAAGGACCCGGGATCTTACTGCCCGATTTAATTAATAAATTAGGACGTTAAGATTCTCTCTAAGATCCTGCATGACCGTCTCTCCCAATTCCCTTCTGCCCTGATAGGTACCCACCAGGTCGGATTTATAAGGAACCGATTGGCCACCATGAATCTTCAAACAGTTTTAGCAGTACTAGACTGACTGTGGCACCAGCCCCTTCCTGGGGAACAACTGGCATTGCTAACGTTAGACGCTAAAAAGGCCTTTGACAATGTCCGGTGGGGTTGGTGCTGGACAAAATAGGTCTCCATGTCCCATTTCGTAACTACTTTTTGGGGGTTTACCAGGCTCCAATGGCAAGAGTTTACACACCGGGAATCCTTTCGTCTCCCTTTCCTCTATTCAAGGGGACCCAACAGGGCTGCCCACTTTCTCTGCTCCTGTTCAATCTTGCCATTGAACCCTTAGCCAGGTCATTGTTATCCTCCCCTGTATTTGCAGGCATCAAAGTGGGGGGCACAGAAGTCAAACTAACTATGTTTGCAGATGATATCTTTCTTTTTCTAGATAAACCGGGCTCCTCTCTACAGAACATTCTTGATAACTTAAATCATTTTCGGGATGACAAAATCGCTGCACTCTTACCTAGGGTTCCTCGATTAGTACATATAGTCCTGCTAGTGGCTCTCCACTGTTTGTTCACCTCTTGGTTAGCAGCTACCACCCCAACCCTGACAATGGTTATAATGCAACTTAAGTTATATTTTGGGATCAATAGAAGTGACACGGAGCGCCATAAAAACACACAGACGGCAACATTTTTTGACAAATGGAAGATTTTTATTTTTTCACAATATACCCTCTGTTGAGGTTGTTGGCCCCTTTAGCTCTACAGAGTGGTTCTGCCTGAATGCCCGGGGGGGGGGGGGGGGGGGCACTGCAGGTGCTCTGCAGCTCCCCCCCTTAGCGACTACTCCAAATCCCCCCCATACCTAGGCCACATTGCTGGAGATAGGACTTTTCTTTTCTGCTTCTATGTAGATTGAATTTATTGTTCTTGCAGAGTTTGCCTTGTTTCAGCTGCCTTCCAGAAGATTCGACCCCGGTACTTCTTCCTTCATTGGACTTGAGTTGCTCCCCCTGATGGAGTCTGTTCTATTTTCTGGGCTAGTTGCTCCTATTGATGATCTTCTGTTGCCTCCTGTGATCACACACTGTTCTTGATTGCTTTTGTTCTAAGGTTTTGTTATATTTATATGCAGAAACCCAAATAAAATATGTTATTAAAAAATAAATAAAATAGAAGAAGCAAGCTGATTGGTTGTCATGGGCAACTGCACCACTCTTAATCTACACAAGTTTTGATAAATCTCCCCCAATGTAAATAAGGACACACTAGACTTCATAGATCACATTCTAAAAGGCAGCTAGAGCACTTGTCAGCAATTCATTGTTTTTTGTGGTGACCCAGTGCAGCTGTACCAGTTGTTACACTGGGTTTTACTTGGATAAATAAGTAAGTTTTTAATAAGTAGATATTAGTTATATACTTATTATTTATTTTTTTAATCCTCACTTTTTCCTATTTTTGGATGACATTTTGGGGTCTTCAGAACCAATTACCAGGTTTCCATAGAATTATGGTTTCAACATACAATGGTCATCCTGAAACCAATTAATATTCTAACTTGAGGGAACACTGTATAGGAGGTCCTTATAATCTCAGGTGGCAGGGTGACCTTATTACTGTTAAAGAGGTATGTCCACTATTGAAAATTAACATTAAAACATTAAAGTAAAAAATTAAGGTTTAGGCTTATTTTATGTGTGAAAAATTGTAGCTCAAAATACATGTAACCAGTATAGAAGTGGCAAACTGGTGCCTTAAAAGCAGTGCAATGCTAACAAAGTAACTCATTTCATGGAGGAAAATAACTTGTTTTACAGTGCCACCTACTGAAGGTAGCTTTCCCTAACAAAAACTGTTCAACCCCTCAATAGCCATAAAAGATGCGTGTTGATGTTATACCAAGCTAGAATCTTCTCCAGTAGTTGACTCTTTACAGCAAATAATTTTTCCTTTGTAAATAAACAATTTTGTAATTTTATTTCATTTAACATTTCATGGCTTATAAGCCTCTGCCTGGTGTGCAGTCTACATGACTAGTCCCATATTAAAAGCCCTTTACTAGCACTAAGCACTGTACTGACAAGGGCTAAGTACCCTGGTAGAGCTGTCTCTACCCATTTAGCAGGGCACTCTGGCTTGGCATATAATCCCCAATCATTGCTAAGGCTCCTAAAGGTTTTACAGTTATTGTAAGTGACAACTTTGCCAATAGGTGTCCTTTTATAGCAGGTTGTTTACCATCTCAAAATGAGCTAGTCTGCATGATCATAACATACACAACACAGTAATGGGCTTTCTGCCTTATTGAAATCTGGTTGGAAATGTTTTCCAATAATGATACATATAAAAATATATAATGTACATTGCAAACTTTAATTAAATAAAGTCTTTTTTTTTTTTTTTTTTGCTTCAAAACCCTTTGTCAAAGATTAACCCCTTAATAATGAAGGAAACTTTCTTTTCTATTTGTTTTTTTTTTTTTCTTTTTTCATCCTTGTCTTTAAAAAGCCACCATTTTCAATCTACAGAGTAATATGAGGGCTTAGTTTTTGCATGACTGATTGTCCTTTGTAAAGACACCTTTCAACTGGCCATAAAATGTATCGCAAAATGAAAAAAAAACATTGGGATGAAATTGTTAATAGTAATAGTTTTTTGTGATTTTACTTTTTGCACTTACTGCGTAAACTGTCATGTCTTCTTTATTCTTAGTCCCTACCATTACAATGTTATATTTTGTTGCATAAGGGCACACACACAAGGTGAACAGACTATGGATGGCCCAGAAAAAACACCAGTAGGGAAGATCTTCCATCCTCCGACAAGCACTAGCAACTGCCACAGATTCCTTGTCCACTATCCAGGCACATGTAGCACCTTTATTTCACACCTCTATCTCTGCCCAAACTATTGACTTACAGGGCAGCTACCTACAGGTGGCAATAGAGAACTAATTTGCATACAGGAATCTTAGGGTATGTTCACACAAGCAATAAAAATTTTGAAAGCAAAAATGATACCAATTTCTGCTTCAAACACCGTGGGGTTTCACTTTAATAAAAATCTTCCATTGATTTCAATGAGACACCATGAACCTAGTGGAACCTAGTGTTAGTTTCTACACAGTGTACTTTATGGTTAAAATGACATGTTATCTTTATTTTGTAGGTCAATACAATTTAACTTATTAAGGGAGGGGCTATTGTTTAGGTAAGAAACCTCCGGCCGTCATCTCAGCTTATCGAGACCCCCCTGAACACACTCGCCCTACCTCATCCTGGGCGAACATGCCTGTACCAGAAATTTTAGCTTCTAGATCCCACGATTGTCGATGCCCAGCATTAGGGGTTCACCGTCTATGAAGAGAGCGCAGCTCCTGTGCTTACTTTATAGACTGTAAATGCTTCATGAAAAGTACCGTATTTATCGGGGTATACCACGCACCGGCCTATAACACGCACCCTCATTTTACCAAGGATATTTGGGTAAAAAAGTTTTTTACCCAAATGTCCATGGTAAAATGAGGGTGCGTGTGTGCGCGTGTATACCCCGATATATCCCCAGGAAAGGCAGGGGGAGAGAGAGGCCGTCGCTGCCCGCTTCTCTCCCCCTGCCTTTCCTGGGGTCTAGAGCGCTGCTGTCGGCCCTTCTCTCCCCCTGGCTATCGGCGCCGCTGCCCGTTCTGTCCCCCTGACTATCGGTGCCGGCCAGGGGGAGAGAAGGGGCAGCGGCACCCATTGCCGGCGCCGCTGCCCCGTTGCCTCCCCCCATCCCCGGTGGCATAATTACCTGGGTCGGGTCCGTGCTGCTCCAGGCCTCCGGCGTGCGTCCCCTGCGTCATTGCTATGCACGGCGCAGCGCACTGACGTCATGCGCCGTGCCGTTCAGCGCATAGCAACGACGTCGGGGACGCACGCTGGAGGCCTGGAGCAGCGCGGACCCGACTCAGGTAATTATGCCACCGGGGATGGGGGGAGGCAACTGGGCAGCGGCGCCGGCAATGGGTGCCGCTGCCCCTTCTCTCCCCCTGGCTGTCGGCGCCGGCACCGATAGTCAGGGGGACAGAACGGGCAGCGGCGCCGATAGCCAGGGGGAGAGAAGGGCCGACAGCAGCGCTCTAGACCCCAGGAAAGGCAGGGGGAGAGAAGCGGGCAGCGACGGCCTCTCTCCCCCTGACTTTCCTGGGGGTGTATCGGCGTATAACACGCACACAGACTTTAGACTAAAAATTTTAGCCTAAAAAGTGCGTGTTATACGCCGATAAATACGGTAATACTGTCTAAACATTACCAATCATTATTCGTCATTTTGAACATATTCCCACCCATGATGTAAATTTACAGAGGGCGTGTGCTGAAGGATTGGTCCATAGAATTCATATTATGTCACCTGTCTTTGCTAGATTTATTTTTTACTTATTAGAGCTACAGCATGCTTTTTTCCTAATGGGTTTTCTTTTTTTTATTAATTTTTTTTATTTATTTACATTTTGGTACGTTATTATGGAGGCAGCCATCTTGCCAGAGCTGTCTTATCATCATTTAGAGGTATGTTTTAAAGCAGGCCCCAAAGACATAGGCAACAATGAACAAACAGCAGCTGTGTTATTCACATGAACAGGCAAGGTGTCTGGGTGTGCTTGTGACCTTTAAAGAGGTCATTTCATTGGGAGGGGGAGGTCGAGTTCTGAGCTTCAGCTATTGTAAAGATACCTATTACTGATAGTAGCTGTCCCTCACGACCTCTGAAATGAGCACAGCACGGACATTTACTCCCTGGTGTGTTTAGTTTCAGAGAGCATGGATGTACATGTATGCCCTGTGTCATTTAGGGGTTAAGCCCCCACAGGGAACTATTTCTATCAATCGATTAATGTTACTGTTTAGTGCTATGCACTGTGATCCACCTGTATAGCGTGCCAGAAGGCTAGTCGCCATCTTTATTCATGTGCCCCTTTTTGGCTCAAAATATTAGTGTAATTTACACTATTATTGTCTCTATTATCTGTGGCCACCCAGTGGCTGTGATGTAGGTTATAGCTTATTAAAGACTTTGCTAGCATGTCTCTATAATGCATAACATTTTAATTATGAGATTGGTGTCCTTGATAAAATGTAACAGATGTTTTGACAGATACCAGTGGCGTCCTTGGTAAAAAGCAAAACAAACCATATCATACGTCATATGCTGGATGCATCTGTATGAAGGAGTGTGGAAGACTGACCTATTCCACAGCAGAAGAAAAGGTATATCAACGAGGTATATCAACATATACTAGCCTAAATCAGAGGGTAGGTTAAAAATACCGAACCCATATTGTTATTATGCTGCCTCACATTTGACTAAAGTTATTGATTGTCATCGTCACTCTGCTTTAAAACTTTAGGTTACTCTTGAAAACGACCTGTCGGAAGGACCTTTAGTTTTACAATCTTTTTATTGGGTTTTTTAAAACATAAACGTAACAGACATTTATAACATAGAGTTAAACAGTCATGACATCTCTTACATGGGGGGATCTGTCACATAATATAATATACATGCATATTACAAGGATATTATTGCAAGATTATGCGTATGCGACAATCAACCCTTCATAGTACGTTTAGTAGCCTTATCTTAGCTACCCCTAGCTAAAAGGCCACATTTTTATCATCCCCTGATTTCGGTTACACTAAAACTCTGTGAGCAATTCATTTTTAAAGGCCATCTTGGCCCGTCTCCATCGCCATTACTTGTTAACCCAGAGTTTGAACCCAGTCTGACTGACCCTTTCTTTAAACAATGGGCTAACTCAGGCAAATTTCAAGCTCAGGATTTTGTTAAAGAAGGGGTCTGGTTTTCTTTATCAGAACTGGTCACTAGTGAAGCACCTGTCCCTTTAGGTTTTTGGCGTTCCCTGCAGCTAAGCAATTTCTTAGCCTCTATTTCCTCTCCTGATCTATTTTCTCGGGTGAGAATCCGAGGACCAGTTAATTATGTTCTCTCAAAAGTACACGCTATGTTGATGTCCTCCCCCTGATTTCATCATGGGAGCAGGACATGGGAATGAGATTTTCATCATGTCAAAAAGAGAACCTATATAGATGGACACATAAATCCTCCATCTCATGTAGAGAGCAAGAATCAGGGTATAAAATACTCATGCGGTGGTATAGGGTTATGACACATTTACATAATATGTACCCAGACCTGTCACCCCCTATGTTGGAGGGGATGTGGCCAATTAGGAACATTTTTACATATTTTCTGGAAGTGTCCATATCACAGTTTTGGGAAGAAGTGTGGAGGATTACGTCTTCTCTTACTGATTATATTATTCCATATTCTCCAGCCTTCTCCCTGTTCCTTCTTCATTATTTGGTGAACACAGCAAGAGCTTGTATTCCAGCCCTATGGAGGTGTCCTGAAGCTCCGACAATACAACTCTGGATTCAAAAGATAGAAGGGATACAACAGATAGAGAAACTTATGGCTTACTCCTGGGGCCAAGATGCCAAATTTGGGGTAACTTGGCTTCAATGACAGAGATTTCATGAATCTAAGGATTATAAAGTTTATATGGGTAAAAAGTTGTCAGGTATACTGGGGACAGGAGATAGCCTGAAGAAGTCGAACTTTCTCTTAAAGGGGTACTCTGCCCCTAGACATCTTACCCCTATCCAAAGGATAGGGGATAAGATGTCAAATCGCCGCGGTCCCGCTGCTGGGGACCCCCGGGATTGCCGCTGCGGCACCCCGCTGTCATTACTGCACAGAGCGAGTTCGCTCTGTGCGTAATGACTGGCGATACAGGGGACGGAGCAGCATGACATCATGGCTCCGCCCCTCGTGACATCACGGCCCGCCCCCTTAATACAAGTCTATGGCAGGGGCGTGACGACCACCATGCCCCCTCCCATAGACTCGTATTGAGGGGGGCAGGCTGTGATGTCACGAGGGGCGGGGCCATGACGTAACAATGCTCCGGCCCCTGTACTGCCCGTCATTACGTGCAGAGCGAACTCGCTCTGTGCAGTAATGATAGCGGGGTGCTGCAGCGGCAATCCCGGGGGTCCCCAGCAGCAGGACCGCGGCAATCTGACATCTTATCCCCTATTCTATGGATAGGGGATAAGATGTCTAGGGGCGGAGTACCCCTTTATGATGTCTGCTTTTCAGTCTTCCTTTTTCTAAATGTTTTTCTCTTTTTCTTCTTCAGCACTACAAAACACTGTGCGAAAGTGGCTCGATGGTATTCACTAGAGTTGAGTGAACTTTAGAAAAGTTTGGTTCACCAGGCTCGCAGATCTTTTTTAAAAAGTTTGGTCAGGGCCACCTAGAAATGTAGCGCTAGTTTTAAAAGGGTTTTAAGGCTAAGTGAATGTCTTACAGTGACATGCTGTAAACCATGGTAACTTACAGCTTATTTAAAAACACACTGCACTAGTGGATTTTGTATGTTTTTAAATACTACATTAAAGGTGCATAAAGTATTCCTGCTGGAAGATGCCTTCTGGTGTATAAATGTATATGTAGGTTTCGGAAGACACGATGGCCAAGAATTTTCCCAAACAGCAGGCAGTGGTGGACTGATGGTAATTGTAGTAGCCAGCGGACAGTAGGGGTCCGCTGGCTACTATGTAGAACCATAGTTCCTAATCTTGGACCCTGACTATCTGTTTGCAGAGATGGTACTGTGCTATGTTTTCTTCATCTGGTAAGGTAGAAAAGAATTACCATATGGCAGAATACTGGAAAGACACACCAACATCTGACTGTGCCCCTCCTCTGAAGATTTTATTCTCAAGCCTACGGATGCAGCAGCGCCACTGTCACCTACTCCTGAGCTGATTAGACCAGCAGGCCGACATCTGGTAAGTTTGACAGATGCTCTGGCCCAACCAGAACTACGGATGACAGTATTACTACCCTCCTGCTCAGAACACGTCACCTCCTCGTCATTTGGTTCCCACGTCCTATTCATCATCATCATCATCATCATCAAACTCCTCTACATCGTCCTCATCAGTACCTCTCAGCATGAACTTCTGATATCTGATCATGGGCTGCTTGCTTCTTACAATATCACCACCACTAGTCCCACTAGGGCTATGCTCAGCCAATCTTTCCACCTCCTCCACCTCTGCAACACATTCCAAAGGCTAAATGTCCTCACACAACTCCTTCTTATGGCTTTTTGCTATCCTTATGCTTAACACTAGGGGAGCAAAGACAGAGAAAATGGAACAGACCGTTCCTAGGCAGATGGGTAGTGCCCACAGTACTGGTACTGCCACCAACATGCTTACTGGCAAAGGATATGGCAGGGGTGCTCTTTCCTTTACCTCATTCTCCTCCAACCATTCCTTTACCAGACATTTTTTTATTGAAAAAGAGTTTATTTTTTTATTTTTATTTTTTTGGCGTGATTTGTCACCCACCATCTAGTCAAATGGTCAAGAAACTGCCAGTCACCTTTAACTCTTAGAGTATGATTACACTGTGGAATATCCGCATATGGGATTTTAATCAGGAATTCTGCTCGGAGATTCTGTCTGGCGTCTGCTGCCAAAATCCTTCCGTGGTAGGACTGCATGGAATTTTTCCCCAGTGTGAATGGGTTTGCGGAAGGCCCATTCACACCAATTTTATGTTTTATACAGTGGGATTCCTGAGCGCAATTCCGCACACGGAATTTACGTAGTGTGAACATACCCTTAATACTAGAAATTTAGAAATTATATTTGTGCTCAGGCTTCACACATGTACTAGTGACAGGAAAGATTGCCTACATACCTATACAAGATCTTACCCTAGCATAGCAGTCTGAGTTGTGCCATAACCGCGCAATGAGGGCACGCCTATAGAGGGCAAAAACAACCATGCTAGGATAAATACCATTCCTGAAATAACACATCCTACACCCAGCATTAATCTTCACCTACCCGAACTAGACTATACCTAGTGTGCTGAAAGAGTAGCCTCAACCAACTAGTGACTACTAGAGGTGGTAACCATACCTTGGAAACTGTGGTAGGAACGTCCATCTGTCAAGTAACGACCTGAGAATGATAACATGCCCTGCCAAATATACTAACTGAACTATGCCTATTACCATCCCTACTTGTGACATTACTTCAAATGGACATGAAAAGGCTAACTTCATGGCAGGTCTGACAAGCACCAATCCCCTGCTATTTAAGAGGCAAAACTAAACTGACAGGTAAATGACAAGAAATACCTATCTACCTGATAGACCGTGTGGGTCATGTCACCTGACAAGGTTCACAAAGGCACCTTACCTGATTGAGACTGTAACAGACATACCTACCTAGCCAATGTGCTGACCCAACTGGACTTGGGAGTGATGACCCATTGCAGATAAGAGGTCCCTGCATGAGCAACGTACCTGAGACAACAGCAACCACGATTCAATCCCTGATCCTAAAGAAATTAGCCATGTAACTGTGTATTAAATACACAATATAACTGCAACTAAATGCTGGCCCTCCTTAAAAAGAACATGTAACTATGCCGGATAGTTGAATCTGTGTACTATAACAAAATGATAACGAGAAATACAACAGCGGTTGTATCTGACCTGAAACGTGTCAGGTCATAATAAATATAACAAACGACAAAATTGCTCTGAAAACGAGTCAGTAGCACCTGACATTACCCCTTTAACCTGAAGCGGAGTCAGGCAACAGGGTAACATCATGAGCATTCCTGACAAGAAACCTGTATGAAGCTGGCGTGTGGCTCTGAAGCCGTGTCAGTAACAAAAATATATTTTTTTATTCTTCTTCGTCTTCTTATTTTTTTTTGGGAGAGTGAGTTGCTGTACTGGCCTCGTGCCCCCCCCCCCCCCCAAGCCCCACCTGCATGGCACCGTGAAAGAACAAACTAGAACCAGTGACGGGCCCTGACAATGGGGTGACCCTTGTCCTAGGGAACCCTGACTCTAAAGCAGCGAGGAGCTGAGAATCTCCGCGGGCAGAATGTCTGAGGGACACCATACTGTATATCGCACCTGCACTGCAAGTGCTGCTGCCGGAAGCGGCTGCGCCACTAAAACACCTGGACCACTGAAGCAACTAAACAAAGAGACAAAACGGAATTAATAAGGAAACAACGTATGAGCTCCCTACACTAGGTGCATACCCGGTGTATGAGAGCGAGAGTAGACCACCACGCACGCTACTGAGGACTGGACTGAAGCAACCGCGTCTGTGAACCTGACCTGGACCAACCTGAAAAGCAGCCAAAGGACAAACACACCGTGAAATTGCTCTGAGGATGTGTCAGTAACCACTAACTATGAAACTTGCCTGGACCACTCTGAAGACGTGTCAGTAGTCAGTCATGCGTAACGGTTGCTCTGAAGACGTGTCAGTAGTCAGTGATAGCGTGGTATTGCTCTGAAGACGTGTCAGTAACAATCGGCCATGCCTGGACCCTAGACTAACCTGCAGACGTGTTGGTAGACAGTCGCCTGATAGCATGGTATTGCTCTGAAGATGTGTCAGTAACAATCGGCCATGCCTGAACACTAGACAGTCGCATGATAGCATGGTATTGCTCTGAAGACGTGTCAGTAACAACCGGCCATGGCTGGACCCTAGACTAACCTGCAGACATGTTGGTAGACAGTCGCATGATAGCATGGTATTGCTCTGAAGACGTGTCAGTAACAATTGGCCATGCCTGAACCCTGGACAGTCGCATGATAGCATGGTATTGCTCTGAAGACGTGTCAGTAACAATCGGCCATGCCCGGACCCTAGACTAACCTGCAGACATGTATTTATATATTTATTTTTAAATAAAAATTATATATATATATATATATATATATATATATATATATGTATATATATATATATATATATATATATATATATATATTTTTATTTATTTATTTATTTATTTATTTGTTTTTACATGCCAGCAGCTGCTACCCAATTGCAGAGCAAGGTTCCGGCCAGGACCTACCTGTACTGAACCACCCACCCAGCTAGAGCCCTATACACAGAGTAACCATTACACTACACACCTTCTATGTATCCAAGGTAAGCAGGGCACGAAACAGCATGACACTATGTGTGAGAACCGTATGACCTGCGTGTATGAATGCGGTGAACGTGTGACCCACAAAACCATGACCATGTGACCATTATAACTGCCATGAGCATATGAACCCTGCGTGTATGAATGCGGTTAACGTGTGAACAACTTAAGAACCGTGAGCGTGTGACCACTATAACTGCCATGAGTGTATGAACCGTATAGTTGCCATAGGCAGTATACTGCCGTAACCAGTATGAAATACCATTAACATATGAACTGAATGACACTTTGAGCGTATGAACCAGTGATAAGTACGAGGTGTTTGACTGCCATGAACGTAACCTGGATAGAAAGAACGTAAGACCATGAACATGCCAAGAATATATGAACAGCATAAATGCCAAGTTTGTATGTAAGACACCAGTGAGTGAGAGAATAACCATGAGGTGAACAGCATAAACGAGTCTGCACAGTATAAATGCTGTGAATATATAATCAGTGAGTATATGTACCGTATAATGATATTAGCACATGAAACTGTATACATACTATGCGCATACGAGCAGTGTGTCATAAGCGTATGAATTAACCATGAGAGTACGAATGATAAGAAACTCATGGAGTTATCAAACCGTGAAGATGCTCTACTCGTGTGCACCTTGTACCAGTAATGCGTGTATGCCCATTATAACCCAAGCGTATGAACTGTATGGCTACCATGATCGTGCAAATAACGAGTATTACACTGTGTATACTATGATTTAATTGGATGTAGCCTATGTTATATCTCTACAGAGCATTGCACCCTACTGTATACTATATGTTATATTGAAACAAGACACTCTGCAGAGCACTGCATCACCACACAGCATATGCTACCCTGCAACAAGATCATCTGCAGAGTATTGCACCACACCCAACACAGCACAAGCCACCCTGTGTTGCAACGAGACCCTTCGCAGAGCACTGCACCACACTACACATGCTAAATGTAACGACCCTCTGCAGAGCATTGCACTATACCATATATAGTATGTTATATTGAAACCATCTCATCTGCAGAGCATTGCACTAACTGTATAAAGTTTGTTTGTAATGAGACCATCTGCAGATTATTGCACTATACTGTATATAGTATATATTGTATTGTAACAAGACCATCTGCAGAGCATAGCACCATAGCTGTATATCATGTATACTTTATTGTAACGAGACCATCTGCAGAGCATTGCACCATAACTATATAACATGTATACTATATTGTAACGAGACCATCTGCAGAGCATTGCACTATAACTATGTAACATGTATACTATATTGTAACAAGACCATCTCCAGAGCACTGCACTATAATGTTATATTGTAACGAGACCCTTGCAGAGCATTACACTATACCGTATACTGCAAGGGCACCGTATACCCCGCAGAGCACTGCAGCACACAGCAAAATTTATATTGAAACGACTCTTTGCAGAGCATTGCACCACACTGTATACAGCAAACGTTATATTGAAACAACCCTCTGCAGAGCATTGCACTATACTCTAGATTAACGATAGCAGACAAGCTGACAGGACCGCCTAACGGGCGGCCATGCAGAGAACTGGGCAGCTGCCGCAACCTGTCACAAGAGCATAGACAATTGTAGCTGTGTGGGTGGCGGGCGGTCCACATGCCGCCATGAGGCAGCTAGCGGGCTGCGCGAGATGCTGAGGCCGCGCCACCCCCAGCACCGATTTAACTCACCTGCTTGCCGCTCCTGGACTCCACTACCGCTGCGGGAAGAGCCAGCCAGCACCATACCTGCCCTATATTACCTTATAATCAGAGTGAGACACAGCATCCCCAGATAAGACAGCCAGCGGAGCTGCCAGGGATGCTGCGCCTGGACCCCTCAAGCCAGACTCATGATCAGCGAGGAAGCAGAGATTCCACAAACGACACGTGCGCCGCCCCTGTAGGAGAGGGGGGAGTTATACACATGCCCCCACCTGTTCCCAATAAGCCCCACCTGGAAGTGCAAGGAGCGATTAATTACTTCCGCCCCTCGCACAAACACAGCCCTGCGGGCTTTATACTTCTTATTAAACTCAGCTAGAAACGCTATGTTTTTGCATAAGCCCAAAAAATACAGGTGAATGTAAATGCAGGTCAGCCCATTGCACAAGGCCTCGCTCAGATTGCTTTGTGTTGTAGTGTGATAGCTTTCTACGGACTCCTTAGTGCAGTCAAAGTGCTAGGATTTGTATGTGCACAAGAATCACTCAACAAACTAATTGAGATCAGGCCACTGCACAATGCCTTGCGTACATTGCTTTGTGTTGCAGTGTGATAGCTTTACATGGGTTCTTTAGTGCAGTCACACTGCTGGGATTTGTAGTGCACCAGAATCAGTTGATACACTAGCGCAGGCCACTGTGATTCTGCATTTACACCAATTATGCATGCGAAAAGTTCTTTTATAATGTTTAAATCATTTTGAAACATGTTTTTTTTTCTGGCAATGTCAAGACCTAGAGGAATCCTAAAGGAAAAACACCAGAAAAAAATAGTAATTCCAATAGTTTACTATATTTAGAGTAGTGGCTCCCAACCTTTTTTTGCCCCAGTACTCCTTGGCAGCTCATTTTCATAAATTGTACCCCCATATTAGTGACATATTTGTAATTAGTTGCTTTTCTTTATTCCATATGCTCTTCTCAGACCTCCTGCTCTTCTCCCCATCTCCCTAAGCCTTACTCACAGGCGACGTCAGAATTGTTTACTTTTCCTTTTCTTAACTATCTGGCCTAGACCGCTATTAAGGTTTTTCCTGGCCAAGGCTGGTATCAACAGTACCTGCCACTCAGACTTTGTAGGCTCCTTTCTCTAGCACAAACTCCCCATGTGTATTGTCCTACACAGTAATAGTGCCCCTTTGTACCCCCATATAGTTGTAGGCCCCCATACTGCCCTGCTTTGGTGCTCCACTGCTCCATCGGTCCGTGGCCCATAGCAGTAGGTCTATGGTCTGGAGAAGCAGTGGAACACAGAAGTTGACGCGATAGTTACTGTACACAGCAGCCAGGTGACGTTTGTCCTCCTTTGTTGTCCTCCTGCTCCAATGCTCAGGGTAGCGACTTCAGTTAGTACCAGCAGCCACTGCTCACTTAACTTAAAGTGGGACACTTTCTGCCACTTTAGAAGCAGTGATCAGGGGCTCCGGCCACCATTACGGATTTTTTTTGTGGACCCTCAGGAAAACTGCAAATTACGCCTGGGGATACGTGTAGCTCAGGTTGGGAGCATCTGCCAGATCAGTATCATACGGCCATAGCGCTTTTTGGAAAAAAAAAAACAATCAAGAAGGCAATGGGAATGCAGCAAAAACACTACAAAACGCCATGTGTGTTTACATTCTCTATCTCTTAAAGGGGTATTCTGGTACTTCAAAATGTATCCCCTTTCTACAGCATAGGGGCTAAGTGTCTGATCACAGGGGGTCCGACCACTAGGACTCCAAGATTTCCTGCCCAGCGCCTCGGCTCTCCTCATGCACGGAGCAACTACTGCTCCATGCACTGAGCGGTGACGGAGCAGTGGTTGGCACCCCCCTCTATGCATCTATATATCTATATGGGAGAGCCAGAGATACAGTGCTCATGTAACTCCGGCTCTAGCATAGAGATGCATAGAGGGGGCATGTCGACCTCCGCATTGTGCGTGGTCGACACAGCTCTGTCCAGGTAGTAGTGCCCGCTCAGTGCATGGGGAGACCTGGGGCGCCGGCAGGAGATCAGACACTTATCTCCTATCCTTTGCATAGGCAATAAGTTTATATGCATCGGAGTAACCCTTTAAGGCAAATTCACGTTTGGCTTATTAGTTGAAGAAAATTCAATGATTCATATAAACAGAGTTTGGCAAAATCCACATACTTGCTGTCAAGGCAATCCCATTTACATGAAGGGACCTTATTTTTTTGCAACAGATCTGCTGCATGTAAATATCCCTTTATAGTTGTCCCTCCTTCCTCTGAAAGCTCCTTCTCTCTGATGTTCACATTGTTCCCTTTCGCCCCCGCCTCTAACGCTCCTGGCAGTTCTACTAGATTTTGGCATAGGGATGTAGTTCCCAGGTAAGCGTTTTATCACTGGCAAGCGTATACCTAGGAAAGCCAAAGGTACATGCGACCCCTGAGGCCAGACTCTGTTGGCCTCCAATCTTTCAGCAACATTTTGACAACTGTATGTGAAAGTTTGGCCCAGAGGCGTTTTTTTTCTTTTCTTTAGCATTTCTGTATAATAATAAACTTGTCTATCTGGAAAGTATTTCATCTTTGCTCTGAATGACCCTTTCTCTACCCTGTCTTAAACATCACATAACATTAGAAAAAATGTAACCCTATAAATACTCAACAACTCTGATTTATCAAAATGTGTGAGAAATTGACACTATCACTAAAACTAATTTGTACTATTGCACTCCTTATGGTAACTAACCCCTTAAGGACCAGGGTTTTTTCCGTTTTTGCACGTTTATTTTTTCCTCCTTACCTTTAAAAAATAATAACTATCAATTTTGCACCTAAAAATCCATATGATGGCTTATTTTTTGTGCCACCAATTCTACTTTGTAATGGCATCAGTAATTTTACCCATAAATCTGCGACGAAATGGAAAAAAAATCATTATGCGACAAAATTGAAGAAAAAACACCATTTTGTTACTTTTAGGGGCTTCCGTTTCTACACAGTAAAAATGACACCTTATCTTTATTCTGTAGGTTCATACAATTAAAATGATACCCTACGTATATAGGTTTGATTTTGTCGTACTTCTGGAAAAAAAATTGTCATCTTATGACTCCTATAACTTTTTTACTTTTTCGTGTACGGGCCGGTATGAGGGCTCATTTTTTGCACCGTGATCTGAAGTTTTTAGTGATACCATTTTTAGTATTGATCTGACTTTTTGATAGCTTTTTATTCATTTTTTCATTATATAAAAAGTGACCAAAAATACACAATTTTGGACTTTGGAATTTTTTTGCGCGTACGCCATTGACCGTTCGGTTTTAATTAATGATATATTTTTATAGTTTGGACATTTCCGCACGCGGCGATACTACATTTTTTTTTATTTACACATGATCTTTGTTCACTTTTTTTCCACTTTTTTTTTGCAATGTTATAGCTCCCATAGGGCGCTATGACACTGCACACACTAATCTTTTACATTGATCAATGGTTTCTCATAGGAAACCATTGATCAATGATTCTCCCGCTTGACTGCTCATGTCTTGATCTCAGGCACTGAGCAGTTATTCGTCGATCGGACAACAGGAGGCATGTAAGGGGACCCTTCTCCTTTCCTACAGCTGTTCGGGATGCCGCGATTTCCCTGCGGTGATCCGGAACAGCTCCCTGAGCTAACCGGCATTGGTTTACTTTCACTTTAGACGCGGCGTTCAACTTTGAACGCAGCGTCTAAAGGGTAAATAGCGCGCGGCACCACGATCAGTGCCGCGCACTATTAGCCACATGTTCTGCCCGTTGTTAGAGGCTGTGGGAAAGGGAAAAGGGAAAGGACCCAGGACGTCCTTGGTCCTTAAGGGGTTAAAAAATCTTTCCAATGTACTTTGATAAAAAAATGTTTTCTATGTTTTCTATGTTTCATTTGTGTTTAAGAAAAGCTGCCACTGGGTGTATCCCTACTTGTCCAGAGCACATTTCCCCCCATCTCTTGCACAGACTTTGGACTCCTGCTGGCAAGGCAGAAGTCCAAAATCAGGAAATGCAGTCTGGAGTGCTGACACTCATCTTACACTGAACTCTTTTATTATGAAAATATAAAACTTAACAGAAATACAAACATTATTATAAACATAAATACAAACTTTCTGTTTCTAAAGAAAAACACAAAAGATAAGCGTAACAGGCAATAACTATAACACAAAACCCCCTCAGAACCTAAATCCTGCCTAACTGGCCAGCCCAGCTATAACTACTCACAACACTACACACGACACTACACACGCAAAAAAAAAAATATATATATTATGGCCAACTGCCGTAACTAAAAATAATCCAACTTGGAATTTTTTTTCTTCTTTTTCTCCTTTCCCTTATTCCTTATATACAAATAACAAGAAAAAACACAATAACAATATAACTATGTAACAAAAATAACAACCTACACTAAACTATCCCACACTAAACTATCCCATCACCCCCTCTGGACACGGGTCAAAGTCCATAGATCACAGTTTGTCCACTTTTTGTCCATAACTGACCCATGCCAGACCACCACCATTCCCCAAAACCCCCCACCCAACCTAAAATACACCCCTACCCAACTAATATAAACAGAACAATATATACAAAACAATATCAAGAATACAGTACACAAAATCCCCACAAGGCCAAAGTTTGGTTGCCTGCAAGACCTTTACAATCTATCCCCAGAAAATAAAACAAAAGGCTAAGGTGACATACATAGCCCCCCACCAGGAAGAAGGATGGCAATCCTTATAAAATTAAATTTAAATTCCTTTCTCTATCAACCGCTATCGCTATCCCTTCATGAAACTGACCCTATACTCACCCTAACATATATACACTATCCCTGGCCAAAATTAAGGTACTATCCCTTAAGGGTCTACTACCTTGGGCACATCAAAAGAAAAACTGGTACCAAGACTGCCATACTCCAAAGACAGGATCTTCCCGAGGTCACTGGTGATATTCCTACAGACCTCCACCTCGGAGAGGATTTTCTGTTGGGTCGACACTAAACACCGTGCGTTCCTCGTGTAGAACCTAACCACTAAGCTAACTAAAAATAAAGTGCAGGTCTCGGCCACCCAAGTTCCTAAATGCCCCATAAGCCCACTCCGCATAGGCAAGGCCGGCAAGTTGACTACAGCTGATGGAAGCGCCCACCCGGTTGTAGACCCCTTCATTAAAGGGACAATGAAGCAGGAAGTGGTCCATGCTTTCCAGCGTGTCCCCGCACTCTTCTAGGGGACATCCCCGGTCATCAGATTTCCTGTACTTCAGGTTTTCCGTTACATATAGCTTCCCTTGAAAGCAACGCCAGGTCAAGTCCCAAAACCTCTGGGGGATCCTTTTCATGTTTAAAAGGTTCAACCCCACCCTCCTGACCTGGGCAGTCCCTGAGTGCCACAGGCTTCTGGAAGTGGGTCAACAGAACCTGTTTGTCAAGGGACTGCCTTGACTGGGTCCTGATCTCCCACACTCCCAGACCCCACCGACATATCGCCTTCACAGTCGGGGTAGCGTAAGCCGGAAGATATCCATTGGGGCGTATGGAGGTCCTTCACTCAGCCTCCTCTCTCCCATTCCAGGAAGAAAGGCCGAAACCATTCCCTGCAGGAGATTACCCACGGAGGAGCCCTCTCTTTCCAGAGGTTTGAGATGTTAGGTTTCAGGAAGGTGCTCATTAAGAACACCAAAGGCGAAATCCTCCAAGCGGGTAGGTGTCTCCTGCTGTATGATAGCTCTCAACAAACCCCCACTGGCTGGGTCCTCTTCACCGCTATCCTCACCATCACTAGAAGGTAGTGCCATCTGATATGGCTCAGGGTAGCTATCTTGGGGGGCGGGGGGTTACATGCACTAGAGGTGACATCCCCCTCACTCTCCACAAATTCACCTTCACCAGACTCTCCGTCACCTTCCTCACCTCCATCATCCTCTTCACTGCTTTCTTCAGATTTGGACAGGTGACTGGGCTCCCCATTTCTGCGGGCCCTGCTGGAACGTCTCACCCCAACCTTGGAACCAGGTGTAGTCACTGTCTTCCCCCCTCTCGCCAGCCGGGAACGAGAGGTAGAAGCCTCCCGGGGCTCCATGCAGGAAAACCCTTCTCAGGAGGCTGCCACACTCCCAGGAAAGGCTGATGGAACACCTGCTTCTCTTCACTGGCTGGAAGTCTGTAGAGCTTAAGGAGACACACCCATATGCTGTTCACACTGATCTGCTCTATGCTGTTTGTTGCAGAGTGAGGGAGGAAGTCCTACCCTGTATGGCTTCAGATGATGTCACGCCTGGTGGGGAACGCCCCTTCCCAGTCTGTGAGATGAGCAGAAAATGCAGAGCAATATCAAGGTAGAAAACTAAAACATAATAAAAATAAAGGCAAGGGATGGTTTATCATGTTGGGTGCAGTGAACTGGGAGGATTATAAAATGTAACAAGATCATGACAGGTACTTTTTAAAGAGCTCTGGTAATGTAAAACCTGAACTGTGATTGGTTGCTGTTGGAAAAATTTCTCCAGTTTTCACTCATATTTTTTTGATAAATCTGGGCCAACATATTCCTCTCCTCTTGTTTGGTAGCTGCACCACATTCCCCAACAGGTGTATGCTGTTTTTGTGAATACAGGAAATGCTACTATAGAATTTTACACCACCATAGAATGGAGTAAGTAAGGATGGAGTATGTAAGTAAGTGTTTGTAAGGCCGAGTTCACACTACGGAATTTCCAGCCGGAGATTCCAAGTGCGGCCAGGACCATGAGGACATTGCTTTCCCCATAGGCGGCGGAATTTCAGCGATAGAACATCAGCCGCTGAAATTCTGTAGTGTGCACTTTGTAGCAGAATCCCATTCAATGCTGTAATGAAATTTTCGACCGAAATTCCATAGTGTGAACCTAGCTTAAAAGTGCCCCACTATGTTTGATAGGGCTATATGCACACAAAGTATTTTGAGACTCACTTTAAAGGTGTACTCCGCCCCTAGACATGTTATCCCCTATTCAAAGTATAGGGGATGACATGTCTGACTGTGGGTGGTCGGCTGCTGGGACCCCCCACGATCTCTGAGCCAGCACTGCGGCATTACGGACACGGAAGCCTAGGACTTCTGTGAATGTGATGTTATGCCACGCCCCCTCCGTTCATGTCTTTAGGAGAGGGCGTGATGGCTAGTTCCAGCGGCTGGACCCCCCATGATCACACATGTTTTCCCCTATACTTTGGATAGGGGATAACATGTTTAGGAGCGGAGTACCCCTTTTAATTTAAAAAAAACATCTGGGTATATAGATAAAATTAGTTTGAAATGTACATTGCCCAAAAAAGTGGTAACATATGTTATAGCATTGCCTTCCTGGACTCCAGCTGGTCTCCAGCCCTAGCAAATAAGCCTGTGGTTGGCTACAGAAGCCATGTGTCGATACAACTAGTCATAGCTGAAGGTCACTATTCAGGGTATGGTGGGGGACCAGGAGCCTCCTCATAGGAACACCAAAACATCAATAAGATCCAACTTCTGGATTTTTTCACCTCCATTGAACTGAATGTAGAAAATTGACAACAAATCTGTGTTCTTTCAATGTCAATTGAATACAATTTGTTAAAATCTCACCCTTTCTGCTAGTGTAATCTGCTGTAGATTGTCCATGTACAATTCCATATAAAAAGCCTGCAGTATTTCTGTTACATGTAAAGAGTATATGTAATATTAGCTTTGCTTATACCTTACTTTAAGGCAGATTCACACTAAGGAATTTCCGAGCGGAATTGTGTTTTAAAATCCTGCTAGGAAATTCCACTGCAGCAGAGTCCTATTGCTGGCAATGGGTTTCTGCTGCACAGTGCACATTGTGGAGTTTCCAATGCAAACTTTCTGTCCGGAAAATCGCCTTTTAAAATTCCCCAATAACATTGAACTTGTTCAATGTTCTTGTGGTTCTCCGCTAGGCAGACATTGCTGTCTATGGGGACATCAAAGTATGTGCAGTCCTAGAGCTGACTGATTCAGTACGTGCTGCCTGTACTCGGAATCTCCGGCCAGATTTTGTCTGTCCAGAGATTACGCAGTGTTAAACCGTCCTGAGGCCTCCTGCACATGACTATTTGAGGCCTCAGTACACCCCTATATTGTTGAGACATAAATAGACACCTATAGACCTGTACCTCTGTATGTCTCTGTGTTTGTATGGACATTTATGGAGTTTGCTTGGATGCCATACTATGGAACTTTCTAATATTTGGTATCAGCTTCTGGCATGAGATCTTGATGTGTATTTGTATAGGAAACAGAATTTTCTTTTCAAGTAAATGAGGCTAAGATCGGGTTCATATTTGCCAAGCAGTCTGGCATAGTTGGCATACAGGGTGCAGGCATCAGATCATGAAACAGTGTTTTTTATAACCTGAAAAATTACGCTAAATGGTAAATATGCCAAAACATCCATAGTTCCAATGCTGGCAACGGTGGTGTCTGGAACACGAAAGCTTGCTGTCCCGCCACGCCCCCTCCATTCATGTCTATGGGAGGTGACGTGACGGCTAGTACATAGCCGTCACGCTTCCTCCCACAGAGGTGACTGGAGGGGCCGTGGTGGCCGGCATTGCCAGTCATTTGGCACGGAGCAGAGTTGGCTTCATGCACCAAATGACAGGGGTGCTGGCCCGGTGATCACAGTGGTCCCCAGCGGCAGGACCCCCCGTGATCTAACATCTTATACCCATTATTTGGATAGGTAAGGGATAAGATGTTTACAATGGAGTACCCCTTTAAGTTGTCATGAAGCTGTGCAGATAAAATTCAAATGGGAAACCCTTTGGTTCAGCAGCGCTGCGACTACACCTTTCTGGTCATATACCAGATGTTATTTTAAAATCTGTAGTCAAACTCACTACATACACAAAAATTTTGTGGTATTTTGTTACATTACAAAACATAGCAGGCTCTTTGTTTGGTGTTTAACCCCTTAAGGACCAAGCCCATTTTCACCTTAAGGACCAGAGCAATTTAGCAAATCTGACCACTGTCACTTTAAAGGAGTACTCCGGTGAAAACCTTTTTTCTTTTAAATCAACTGGCTCCGGAAAGTTAACCCCTTAAGGACCAGGCCATTTTACACCTTAGGACCAGACCGTTTTTTGAACATCTGACCACTGTCACTTTAAGCATTAATAACTCTGGGATGCTTTTACCTATCATTCTGATTCCGAGATTGTTTTTTCGTGACATATTGTACTTTATGTTATTGGTAAAATTTTTCGATACTTGCATAGTTTCCAAAATTTGATAAAAAAATTGAAAATTTTGCATATTTTTTCTAACTTTGAAGCTCTCTGCTTGTAAGGAAAATGGATATTCCAAATAAAAAAATTTTTTACTCACATATACAATATGTCTACTTTATGTTTGCATCAAAAAATTGATGTGATTTTACTTTTGGAAGACATCAGAGGGCTTCAAAGTTCAGCAGCAATTTTCCAATTTTTCACAAAATTTTCAAACTCACTATTTTTCAGGGACCAGTTCAGGTTTGAAGTGGATTTGAAGGGTCTTCATATTAGAAATACCCCACAAATGACCCCATTATAAAAACTTCACCCCCCAAAGTATTCAAAATGACATTCAGTCAGCGTTTTAACCCTTTAGGTGTTTCACAGGAATAGCAGCAAAGTGAAGGAGAAAGTTCACAATCTTCATTTTTTACACTCGCATGTTCTTGTAGACCCAATTTTTTTTATTTTTACAAGGGGTAAAAGGAGAAAATTTATACTTATATTTGTAGCCCAATTTTTCTCGAGTAAGCACATACCTCATATGTCTATGTAAATTGTTCGGCGGGCGCAGTAGAGGGCTCAGAAGCGAAGGAGCGTCAAGGGGATTTTGGAGAGTACTTTTTTCTGAAATGGTTTTTGGTGGGCATGTTGCATTTAGGAAGCCCCTATGGTACCAGAACAGCAAAAAATCCCCACATGGCATACCATTTTGGAAACTAGACCCCTTGGGGAATGTAACAAGGGGTAAAGTGAACCTTAATACCCCACAGGTGTTTCACGACTTTTGCATATGTAAAAAAAAATATTATTTTTTTCACTAAAATGTGTGTTTCCCCCCAAATTTCACATTTTTGCAAGGGTTAATAGCAGAAAATACCCCCCCAAAATTTGTAACCTCATCTCTTCTGAGTATGGAGGTACTCCATAAGTTGATCTGAAGTGCACTACTGGCGAACTACAATGCTCAGAAGAGAAGGAGTCATATTTGGCTTTTTGAGAGCAAATTTTGGTCGGGGGGCATGTCGTATTTAGGAAGCCCCTATGGTGCCAGGACAGCAAAATAACCCCCACATGGCATACCATTTTGGAAACTAGACCCCTTGAGGAACGTAACAAGGGGTACAGTGAGCATTTATCCCCCACTGGTGTCTGTCAGATCTTTGGAACAGTGGGCTGTACAAAATTTTTAATTTGCACAGCCCACTGTTCCAAAGATCTGTCAGACACCAGTGGGGTGTAAATTCTCACTGCACCCCTCATTACATTCGGTGAGGGGTGTAGTTTCCAAAATGGGGTCACATGTGTTTTTTTTTTTTTTGCGTTTGTCAAAACCGCTGTAACAATCAGCCACTCCTGTGCAAATCACCTCAAATGTACATGGTGCACTCTCCCTTCTGGGCCTTGTTGTGCACCCCCAGAGCACATATGGGGTGTCTCTGTAGTTGGGAGAAATTGCATTACAAATTTTGGGGGGCTTTTTTTCCCTTTTACCTCTTGTCAAAATGAACAGTATAGGGCAACACAAGCGTGTTAGTGTAAAAAATTTATTTTTTTACACTAACATGCTGTTGTTGACCCCAACTTCACCTTTTCATAAGGAGTAAAAGGAGAAAAAGCCCCCCAAAATTTGTAACACAATTTCTCCCGAGTACGGCGATACCCCATATGTGGCCATAAACTGTTGCCTTGAAATACGACAGGGCTCCAAAGTGAGAGCGCCATGTACATTTGAGGCCTGAATTAGGGATTTGCATAGGGGTGGACATAGGGGTATTCTACGCCAGTGATTCCCAAACAGGGTGCCTCCAGCTGTTGCAAAACTCCCAGCATGCTTGGACAGTCAACGGCTGTCCGGCAATACTGGGAGTTGTTGTTTTGCAACAGCTGGAGGCTCCATTTTGGAAACAGTGCCGTATCAGACGTTTTTCATTTTTATTGGGGAGGGGGGCTGTGTAGGGGTATGTGTATATGTAGTGTTTTTTTACTTTTTATTTTATTTTGTGTTAGTGTAGTGTAGTGTAGTGTTTTTAAGGTACAGTCACACGGGCAGGAAATTAAAGCGAGTTTCCCGCTGCGAGTTTGAGCTGCCGCGCAAAATTTGTTGCATCGCAAACTTGCAGCCTGATACTCACTGTAAGCCCCCTGCCCATGTGAATGTACATTCACAGGGGGGGGGGACCTCCAGCTGTTGCAAAAACTACAACTCCCAGCAGAGTATATCAGTGCATGCTGGTAGTTATAGTTTTGCAACTGCTGGAGGCACACGGGTTGGGAAAATGTTTCCCAACCAGTGTGCCTCCAGTTGTTGCAAAACCACTACTCCCAAACATTCTCAGGCATGCTGGAAGTAGTAGTTCGGCATCATCTTTAGAGCCAAATGTTGCCGAACTACAACTCCCAGCATGCTTGGAGTTGTAGTTTTGCAACATCTGGAGGACTACAGTTTGCAGACCACTAATACAGTGGTTCCCAATCTGTGCCCTTCCAGATGTTGCAAAACTACAACTCCCAGTATGCCAAAACTGTCCAGGCATGCTGGGAGTTGTAGTTCTGCAACATCTGAAGGGCCAGATGTTACAGAACTACAACTCCCAGCATGCCTGGACAGTAAGGGCATGCTGAGGATGTGTAGTTTTGCAACATCTGGAAGGGCACAGTGGTCTCCAAACTGTGGACCACCAGATGTTGCAAAACTGCAACTCCCAACATGCCCAGACGCCAAGGGCTGTCTGGGCATGCTGGGAGTTGTAATATACAGGGTCCCATTACAGCAATGCATGTCGCTTTATGGCGACGTGCATTGCTGTAAAGGGCCCGACCGCGGCTGAAGAGGAACTCACCTGTCGCCGCCACCACCGTCTTCATCGCCGGGATTCGGGCCTTCAGGGACGAGGTAAGTACCGGGGCCGGTCCCCAGCACTCCCCCGTCCCCCGACGCGTCCTCCGGTCTTCCTCCCGTCCTTTCCGGACTTCCAGGGACCGGGCAGGGCGGGAGGAAGTAACCGGATCGCAGGGGATAGGAGGAGGTGGCAGGCTTGCCACCTCGCTCCTAGCCTCCAGCATGGTCCTGGCTGTCTGTGACACCCGAGATCATGCAAAATTACCGGGCGGTCGGGTCCCAGAGACCCGATCAGCTCGGTATCGCCGCAGATCGCAAGGGCGATTTCCCTTGCGATTTGCGTCGATTGCCGACATGGGGGGCCTACATGGCCCCCCTCGGCGTTTGCCCTGGATGCCTGCTGAAGGATTTCAGCAGGCATCCGGTTCCGATCTCTGCCCGGCGAGCGGCAAAGACCGGAAATACAACAGGACGTTCTCTAACGTCCTTGGGCATTAAAGCCCAGGTAGCGGGGATGTTAGAGAACGTCCTATGTCCTAAAGAGGTTAAACAGATTTGTAAATAAAAAAATAAAAAACTCTTAATCCTTCCTGTACTTATTAGCTGCTGAATACTACAGAGGAAATTCTTTTCTTTTTGGAATGTTCTCTAATGACATCACGAGCACAGTGCTCTCTGCTGACGTTATTTATAATAATAATAAGTCTTTATTTATTTATTGTTGTCCTTAGGGGGATTTGAACCCAAGGCCCCAGCACTGCAAGGCAGCAGTGCTAACCACTAAGCCATCATGCTGCCCTTAGCATACACCTGCTATGCACGGTTGCTAAAATAGACAGAGATGTCAGCAGAGAGCACTGTGCTCGTGATGTCATCAGTGTTCCAAAAAGAAAGGAATTTCTTCTGTAGCATTCAGCAGCTAATAAGTACTGGAAGGATTAAGATTTTTTAATAGAAGTAATTTACAAATATGTTTAACTTTCTAGCACCAGTTGATTTAAAAGAAAAAAGGTTTTTACCGGAGTACATTAAGCATTAATAACTCTGGGATGCTTTAACTTATTAAATTTGATTCCAATATAGTTTTTTGTGACATATTCTACTTTATGTTAGTGATACATTTCTGTCGATATTTACTTCATTTCTTACAATACAGGAATATGGGTGCACTACTGTGTTAGATGTATACAATGACATTGGCTATCCCTCAACACTGATGTTAAAATTTAGACATTCGCCAGTATATCCTTATATGAAGGACATACCATATACTTGGAGGTGTGTAAACTCCATAGTTAATGCGCTTTGAGTATCTTCCAGGCAGCATTAGGGTAGCACCTGTGAGGCCATGCACCTATATTAGCCAACTCAGGTGGGGCTTGCAGCTTGCCTCCCTCCTCCCATTGTTATGTGTGCACAGTCACGCTGGAGGGTACCTGGGAGCAGGCTGTGAGTCGACCGAATGCTGCCGTAATTGCCCACTGGCCCCTGTTTTGCTTATCACGCAAAGGTAGGATTAGCGATAGGTCCCGTGCCATTTTGAGAAACCTTGGCATTGGTGTGCGGGCTCTGGTGTGTCCTTCATATGAGGATATACTGGCGAATGTCTCAATTTTAACATGTCATTGTAAACATCTACCACAGTAGTGCACCCATATTCCTGTATTGTATTATTCTAATTGTTACACATCCACACCGTCTATCTGGTGTAGGATTCTATTGTGGCACTTGTAGTCCACTGCAGGCATCCTCCATTGTATGCATTTTTATGCTGGGGATCGCCCCTAGCAACGGACTACAAGGGCAGGATCTGCTCCCCCAGTATAAATGCACAACCGCATTTGGGGTTGAGCACCTCCAGCCATTTGAGACCACGTTTTTTGTTGTTTGCTTCATTTCTTGGTGAAAAATTCTAAAATTTCATGAAAAATTTGAACATTTTTGCATTTTTCTAACTTTGAAGCTCTCTGCTTGTAAGGAAAATGGGCATGCCTTATAAATGATATATTGATTCACATATACAATATGTCTGCTTTATGTTTGCATCATAAAGTTGACATGTTTTTGCTTTTAGACATTAGAGGGCATCAAAGTGTAGGAGTAATTTTCAAATTTTTTATGAAAATTTCAAAATCTGAATTTTTCAGGGACCAGTTTAGTTTTGAAATTAATTTGAAGGTCTTAACGTTAGAAATACCCCAATAATGGACCCCATTATGAAAACTGCACCCCTCAAAGTATACAAAATGACATTCAAAAAGTTTGTTAACCCTTTAGGCGTTTCACAGGAATAGCAGCAAAGTGGAGGAGAAAAATCAAAATCTAAATTTTTTACGGTAACATGTTCTAGTAGACACATTTTTTTTTTCATTTTTACAAGGGGTAAAAGGAGAAAAAGTCCACTAAAACTTTTAACCTAATTTCTCTCGAGTAAGGAAATACCTCATATGTGGATGTAAAGTGCTCCGCAAGCGCACTAGAGGGCTCAGGAGAGAAGGAACGACAATGGGATTTTGGAAAGCGAATTTTGCTGAAATGGTTTTTGGGGGGCATGTCGCATTTAGGAAGCCCCTATGGTGCCAGAACAGCAAACCCCCCCCCCCCCCCCCAAAAAAAAAAAAACACATGGCATATTATTTTGGAAACTACACCCCTCAACGAACATAACAAGGGGTACAGTGAGCCTTAACACCCCACAGGTGTTTGACAATTTTTTGTTAAATTCAGACGAGTAAATGAAAAAAGAATTCACAAAAATGCAGTTTTTTCCCCCAAATTTTACATTTTTACAAGGGGTAAAAAGAGAAAAAGCTGAAATGGTTTTTGGGGCGCATGTCGCATTTAGAAAGCCTCTATGGTGCCAGAACAGCAAAATGGCATATTATTTTAGAAACTACACCCTCAAGGAACATAACAAGGGGTACAGTGAGCCTTAACACCCCACAGATGTTTGACAACTTTTCATTAAAGTTGGATGTCTAAATGGAAAAAACATTTTTCACAAAAATGCTGGTTTTTCCCCAAATTTTACATTTTTACAAGGGGTAAGAGAGAATTTGTTTGGAATGGGATCGGGGGCCATGTGCGTTTACAAAGCTCCCATGGTGCCAGAACAGTGGATCCCCCCCACATGGGACCACATTTTGGAAACTACACCCCTCACAGAATGTAATAAGGGGGGCAATGAGCATTTACACCCCACTGGCGTTTGACAGATCTTTGGAACAGTGGGCTGTGCAAATGAAAAATGAAAATTTTCATTTTCACAGACCACTGTTCCAAAAATCTGTCAGACACCTAGGGGGTGTAAATGCTCACTGCACCCCTTGTTACATTCCTTGAGGTATGTAGTTTCCAAAATGGGGTCACATGTGGGGGGGGTCCATTGTTCTGGCACCACGGGGGCTTTGTAAACACACATGGCCTTCAATATCAGACAAATTCTCTCTCCAAAAGCCCAATGGAGCTCCTTCTCTTCTGAGCATTGTAATACGCCTGCAGAGCACTTTACATCCACGTAGGGGGTATTTCCATACTCAGAAGAAATGGGGTTACAAATATTGGGGGGCCTTTTTCCTATTTTCCCTTGTGAAAATGAAAAATTTAGGATAACACCAGCATTTTAGTGAAAACACAATTTCTTTTTCATTTTCACATCCAACTTTAACGAAAATTTGTCAAACACCTGTGGGGTGTTAAGGCTCACTATACCCCTTGTTATGTTCCGTGAGGGCTGTCGTTTCCAAAATGGGGTCACATGTGGGTATTTTTTTTTTGCATTTATGTCAGAACCACTGTAAAATAAGCCACCCCTGTGCAAATCACCAATTTAGGCCTCAAATGTACATAGTGCGCTCTCACTCCTGAGCCCTGTTGTGCGCCCGCAGAGCATTTTTGGGGTATTTCCATACTCAGTACTCAGGAAAAATTACGTTATAAATTTTGGGGGTCTTTTTTCCCTTTTACCTTTTGTAAAAATTATTGGTAGGGGGCAACACCAGCATGTTAGTGTAAAAAATGTTATCGTTTTACACTAACAGGCCGGTGTAGACCCCAACTTTTCCTTTTCATACAGGGTAAAAGGAAAAAAAAGCCCCCCAAAATTTGTAATACAATTGCTCTTGAATACGGAAATACCCCATATGTGGCCCTAAACTGTTTCCTTGAAATGTGACAGGGCTCCAAAGTGAGAGAGCGCCATGCGCATTTGAGGCCTGAATTAGGGATTTGCATAGGGCCAGACCCAGATGCAAGCATTACAATTGCCTCTGCTACTAAAAATATTCTACGCCAGTGATTCCCAAACAGGGTGCCTCCAGCTGTTGCTAAACTCCCAGCATGCCTGGACAGTCAATGGATGTCCAGCAATGCTGGGACAGCTGGAGGCTCTGTTTTGAAAAGGGGGGGGAGGGCAGTGTAAGGGTGTGTATATGTAGTGTTTTACCCTTTATTTTGAGTTAGTGTAGTGTAGTGTCTTTAGGGTACATTCACACGGGCGGGGGTTTACGGTGAGTTTCCCGCTAGGAGTTTGAGCTGCGGCGGAAAATTTGCCACAGCTCAAACTTGAAGCAGGAAACTCACTGTAAACCTCTGCCCGTGTTAATGTACCCTGTACATTCACATGGGGGGGGGGAACCTCCAGCTGTTGCAAAACTACAAATCCCAGCATGCACTGACAGACCGTGCATGCTGGGAGTTGTAGTTTTGCAACAGCCGGAGGCACACTGGTTGGAAAACCTTCTGTTCTGTTACCTAACTCAGTATTTTCCATCCAGTGGGCCTCCAGCTGTTGAAAAACTGCAACTCCCAGCATGTACTGAGTGCTGAAAGGCATGCTGGGAGTTGTAATTATGCAACAGCTGGAGGCACGCAACTCCCAGCATGTCGAGAAAGCCGTTTGCTATTCGTGCATGCTGGGAGTTGTAGTTAGAGACTACCACGCAGTGATCTCTAAACTGTGTCCCTCCAAATGTTGCAAAACTACAAATCCCAGCATACCCAGACAGCAAACTGCTGTGTGGGAATGCTGGGAGTTGTAGTTTTGCAAGATCTAGAGGGTCACAGTTTAGAGACCACTGCATAGTGATCTATCTCCAAACTGTAGCCCTCTAAATCTTGCAAAAATATAAATCCCAGCATGCACAAACAGCAAACACCTGTCAGGGCATGCTGGGAGTTGTAGTTTTGCAACATCTGGAGGGCTACAGATTATAGACCACTGTATAGTGGTCTCCAAACTGTGGCCCTCCAGATGTTGCAAGGCAACAACTCACCTTGCTTCCGTCAGTAGCAGGATCGCCGCCACACCCAGAGGAGGATGGCTGCCCTCCGCCGATCGCCGTCCAATTTCGGTAAGGGACCTCCACCACTCCCCCACTCTGCCCGGTCTACCGTGGGTGGGCAGAACGGGGGAACAGAACTTTAATCCCCTGCCCCTGATCTGCTATTGTTCAGTCGCTTCTGACCGACCAATAGCAGGGAAAGGAGGGGTTGCACCCCTGCCACCTCACTCCTATCCCTTCAGGGGGATCGGGGCTCTCTTGGACCGCCCCAATCCCCCTTATTTTCTAGGTCACTGTAGACACATGACCAGGAATCGCTGCAGATCGCTGGTCTGAATTGAGGTCTCCAGACCCCCCCAGGTGTTGGCATGAGAAGCCTGCTGAATTATTTCAGCAGGCATTCCGTTCCATTTACCGCCCTGTTACCGGTGGTCAATGGAAACGCCGAGGACGTACAGGTACACCCTTGGTCCTTAAGTCCCAGTACCTGTATGCCCTTGGTTCTGGTGGGGTTAAGCTTTTGTAAATTTGCTAAAAAAAAAACAAGGTTTTAAATGTTATAATATTAAAAGGGGAACAACAAAACATTCCTGACAGTGTTTGTTTATCTGGTTGCTGTGGCTACACCTAGCTCTGGGCTGGTCAGCTGACCTTGTTAGTTCACCTGTGTGTTGCCTACATAAACCTGCAGTCTGCTTTCAGGCCTTGGCTGTGAAAGAGCACGCTCAAGTAACTAGCGTTTATTCTTTGTATTCCTGATCTTCCTGTATTTGTGACTTTCTGGCTTGGCTTCCTAACTGTTCTCTGTATTTGCAAGTTGGCACCTTTGACAACTCCTGGTATTGACTCGACTAGTGGACATTGACTCATTATTTGGGAGTGTTAGATACTATTTCTGTTAGTCTATGTGCTCCCTTACTGTATCCTGACCTGTGTCTGTATTGTAGTTTATTTTGTTGACAGTGAATTCCATCACATATTTAGGGAGAGACTGTCACTGTGGTTGTCGATCCACTATTTAGGACGGATATGCAAGTAGGCAGGGACAGAGGAAGTGGGTGAGATCTGTACTGCACTCCTTCCCGGACCATAAGTGACAACACACTTGTGGTTTATACAAGCCATTAAAAATGTGTATAAGTGTGCAACAGATATTTTGGACTGCAGCAATAATTTTTACTACAGTTAAAATGTTTAGATTTTTCTGTTTAATATACTATATATGCATTTTCATTTAGTATGTGTGGTTATATAAAAGAGCTAAGTTGTACATCTACATTTAAGGTTACATCTGGGTCAGTAAGTGAGACAAGGATATTAGAATGCGTGCAGTCCAATTCCCTCTCATTTGCTTCTTATGTATAGGCCTCTCAGCCCATAGAGAGAGATTTGTCCCTGATAACATTAATTTGCTGGTGACAAGGATAGGAGCTGACTATTCATCTGCCTCAGATGGCCAACGCCACAGATGGAGTTAACACTATGTCACACTCTGGGGCCCCAAGTCGCTCTGTTATTAATGAGCTCAAATCAAAAGGGAAAATTGAAATCTAACTCACATTCTCTTCCCTAAAGGCCAGAGCCAGGGCCAGAGGGTAGTATCACTCATCAGCAAGGCTCCACGACACCTTACCAATCACAAGAATGATTGGAAATGTTAACCACTACACTGCCAACCCCAAAACAGGTCAATCTACCACTAGTGAAACTTAGGGCATAGTGTACCTGAAATGCATATGCGTATTATGAGAAGTCCAGATAGACGTTATAGCTTGAGGCTATGTGTACACTTTGTTTTTGGTTTCTATTTTCAGGCTAGAAAAAAGGTCAGTTTTTAATACAAATATTGGGGGGGATTCAGCAGTTTTTCTGCCTTTTGGTCCTTTTTTTTTTTTTTTTACATTTTTTGGAGTTTATCTTTTGCAGACTATTCTCAGACATTTTTTCATCCTTTTTTGGATAAAGCAAATGTTATTTTGTAATTAGCAAATCCCCTATTCGTTTTTTCCTCCTCCCCATCTAAAAATCATAAGGCTTTCAATTTTCCACCTACAGACCCATAAAAGGGCTTATTTTTGTGCCACAAATTGTAATTTTTGTATAGACATCAATAATTTCATTACAAAATGTACGGCGAAACAAAAAAAAAAAAAAGTAATTTGTGGGGTACAATTGAAAAAAAAAACACACCATTTTGTTCCATATGATTACATGGATACTCAATTTATATAGATTTTACTTTACTACTACGAAAATTAGTATGCTTACAATTGTCCTCTTTTGACTCCTTTAACTTTAACTTACTAATAAAATGTTATTAACCATACTGCACAGATCTTCTAATTTCAGCTGAGCTGTCTGACTTGTAGGTGTGATGTTTTGTCACATTCTCTGAAAGCAAAGAGCTTTTTTCCCTTCTCCTCCCCCTCCTGTTTGGTCAGAATGAGACTATTATATGAAAGGGGGAACCCATATTAGTTGCTCATTACATTTTAAAGGTAATGTACCACCAATATTTTTTGTTTTACTGATTAGAGATAGATGTGGAAATATCTTCTTTTTTCCTATTTCTATTTTATGATTGTAATTTTTTTAATTACATTTTTTTGTTGACTTTTCAGAGGTCATTCGACAGAGAGAACTCTGCTGTGAATGATGGTGGATCCAGTGTTATCTGTTTATTGGTATTACCTTTCACTCTGCTCCTGAAAAGAAGACTGCATTACAGAGAAATGATCTGTAAAGAACAAAAAGCCTCAGCTTTGTTTTACACTTAGTGGACAGAATGGAAACTGCAATATTTCAGGATTATTATAAAATATAGAAATATAGAAAAGTGTGAAACAACTGAAAATATGTCATATTCTAGGTTCTTCAAAGTAGCCACCTTTTGCTTTGATTACTGCTTTGCACACTTGGCATTCTCTTGTTGAGCTTCAATTGGTAGTCACCTGAAATGGTTTTCACTTCACAGGTGTGCTGGTGTCGAGGAGGTGGTGTGGGGGTGCTTTGCTGGTGACACTGTTGGGGATTTATTCAAAATTGAAGGCATACTGAACCAGCATGTCTAACACAGCATCTTGCAGCGACATGCTATTCCATCCGGTTTGCGTTTAGTTGGACCATCATTTATTTTTCAACAGGACAATGACCCCAAACACCCCTCCAGGCTGTGTAAGGGCTATTTGACCAAGAAGGAGAGTGATGGTGTGCTGCACCGGATGACCTGGCCTCCACAGTCACCGGACCTGAACCCAATGAACCCAATCGAGATGGTTTGGGGTGAGCTGGACCGCAGAGTGAAGGCAAAAAGGGCCAACAAGTGCTAAGCATCTCTGGGAACTCCTTCAAGACTGTTGGAAGACCATTTCAGGTGACTACCTATTGAAGCTCATCAAGAGAATGCCAAGAGTGTGCAAAACAGAAATCAAAGCAAAGGTGGCTAGAACTTAGAATATGACATATTTTCAGTTGTTTCACACTTTTTTGTTATGTATATAATTCCACATGTGTTAATTCGTAGTTTTGATGCCTTCAGTGTGACTCTACAATTTTCATAGTCATGAAAATAAAGAAAACTCTGAATGAGGTGTGTCCAAACTTTTGGTCTGTACTGTATATATATATATATATATATATATATATATATATATATATATATATATATATATTATAGTGTGTGTATTTATATATGGTTAGCATAAAACTTGATTTAAATAATAGGTAATTTGCTGATTACACATTCTCTTTAAGGGAAGGACCACACACTGCGCATACACAGTGACTTTGACACTGCAAGAAATCTAATGGACAATTGGAAATACGCTGCATATGTGCTATGAGCAGACACATAGGGCTTTCCCTGCCACAGCCCTGTGTGTGCATTAAAGGGGTTATCCAGGAAAAAACTTTTTTTTTATATATCAACTGGCTCCAGAAAGTTCAACAGATTTGTAAATTACTTCTATTAAAAAATCTTAATCCTTTCAGCTGCTGAAGTTAATTTGTTCTTTTCTGTCTAAGTGCTCTCTGATGACACGTGTTTCGGGAACCGCCCAGTTTAGAAGCAAATCCCCATAACAAACCTCTTCTACTCTGTGCAGTTCCCGAGACAAGCAGAGATGTCAGCACAGAGCACTGTTGCCAGACAGAAAACAACAACTCAACTTCAGCAGCTGATAATTATTGAAAGGAGTAAGATTTTTTAATAGAAGTAATTTACAAATCTGTTTAACTTTCTGGAGCCAGTTGATATATATATATAAAAAAAAAAAGTTTTTTCCTGGAATACCCCTTTAAGGTTTGGAGGCGGGCCATGCGTCACAGTTACGTTGGTGCGCTTGGTTTTCCTCATAACCTTACTACACACACACAGGGCTGGGGCGGGGAAAGCCCTTTATGTCTGCTTGTAGTGCATAGGCAGCTTATTTCCTACTGCATGGCAGATTTCTCTCGGTGTTAAATACGCTGCGAGAGTAGTTTCCTCCAGAACAGACTCACTGTTACAAAGATGAAATCTGTTTGTTTTGCCAGTAAGGCAGGGTTGACACCACGATTTGTGCCTCCGAGATGTCAGGAAACTTTCAATATGACATGCCAATGTATCTATGCCCAGACATGCATGACCGCAATGATTTCATTGGCCCGAGCATAGTCAGCTAGTTACTATTTTCGGGACATTTTCGGAACATATCTGAGTTTTGTCTCTCAGTGTTGCAAACCACGCTGTTCAGTCTGAGCCAAAGCTTGTATATGCTCAGAAAATGATCTGAATAGGTGACTACACTAGGTCATTGGATTGAATGGGGCCTGTGCCTGTCTGAGCAGGGATACGTCGGCATGTTATTTTCACAGTTTCCTGGCATATCTGTGCCTTGGAGGCACAAATCATGGCATGAACGAGTCCTTACACAAATTGTCATGTATTATACTCCACTCATTACATTGAATCATTCCATAAAGCAAATGTTTATTTTGAAAAGTAAACTGATAAAACAGTTTGTTTTAATATTTAGTAAAAGAAAAATATAAAATGTATTGTTTTGTTTTAATGTTTGTTTTATAAATGTTTCGTAGTTTTCAATGTTGAAGGATATTCTTGATCAAAATTTTCAGCAGAATGTCTACAGCATAAGGGTAGTAGTAATAGCTGTAGTAGTGAAGGCTGTAGTAGTATCTTCAGTACCAGTAGTAGTAGTAGTAATAGCAGTATTAGTAATGATACATTAGTGATGATGATGATGATGATGATGATACATATTCAATTGCAAAAGCTGTTTTCCTATTCTGCCCCTAGGTGGCACTATAATACCAAAGCAAAAATGTTCTTACCATCCAGTCATTTTCCTAAAGGACATGTTCCTAAAATCTTATATATATTTGTTAGTCTTTTTGAGAATATTAAATGTGTATCATATTTATATTATGATTTAGTCTATAAAAGTAACAAGTTTACACAGTAAATAAAACTGGTAACTGTTAGAGGTGGCCATTTAAAAAAATAAAATCTATGAGGATTGGAGAACTATTTATCATCTATCTATCTATCTATCTATCTATCAATCTAGACAATCAGAAAAGATGGAGCAGCACCAAAATCCGTAGGTGGGTGCAGGCAGTGGTTAGACCCTGGTCCCAGGTCCCAAACGATACAGCAAAGTTGAAATCACAGCAGCACCCCATAGAGTATGGTGAATGATGGCTTAATTATCTCCAAAAAAATGTACAGTAACGTTTTGGCCACCTCAAGTGGCCATCATCAAGCCATGGCTTGATGATGGCCACGTAAGGCGGCCGAAACATCGCTGTACATTTTTTGGTGATAAGAAAGCCACCATTCACCATACTCCATGGGGTGCTGCTGTGATTTCAACTTTGCTGTATCTATCTATCTATTTATTAAGACTTATGACAATTGTGTCTATAACAGCTTCTCTGTTAAAAAAAAAACATCTGGGGAGATTTATCAAAACCTGTGCAAATGAAAAGTTGCCCAGTTGCCCATTGCAACCAATACGATTGCTTCTTTCATTTTGCAGAGGCCTTGTTAAAAATCTATCTGATTGGTTGCTATGGGTAACTGGGCAACTTCTCCTCTGGACAGGTTTTAAATAAATCTCCCCCATTGTGTACAGAATAATATAGAGGTACATGTGTTTTGAATCCAGGTCAAATGTGCCTTTGAACCCTGGGGCGTAAACATAAGCATATAGCTATCACAAGTTTTATTGAAACTTTTTGGGGAGTAAAAATGATTGCTTGTCAGCGACACGCTTCCCTGTGTAAACAGGCACATGATAGTCATTAGTAGAAAGTACAGGAGGAAAGACATGATCTAAAAAAAATCACAGTAATGAAAAACTAACAATTATTGTTAAATAAAAATGCAGTAAATGGAATCTGTCATCAGTTGTGTTCAGTATGAAACCTGCTATACCTTTCTAGAGTTACCACCCCTCCAAACTAAGTAATCGGGGGTGAAGAGAGAAGTAACCAAGAACCCAATGGTTACTCTCATCCTGTGAAGCTCCACCATCGCTGCAAACCTACTGGAGGCTGTAGTCACTGCAGTAAAGGGTCTGAATACTTGTGTCAATGCAATATTTTAGCAAAGATTTCTAACATTCTGTTTCATTTTGTCATTATGAGGTAGTGAGTGCAGAATTATGAATATAAACTTGTTTTCTTTTTATTTTAGCACAAGCTTTCAACATGACAAAATGGGAATAAGGTAAATGGGTCTGAGGACTTTTCGATTGTACTGTTCATCATTGTGATCCTTTGGCCAGGAGCTGTGACAGCACTATTACTTGTGGGTTCCAGCTGCATTATACAGCATCATCCTGATCCAACATCTGGGAACTGAAGCAAAGGCAGGGCCTAAAGACCTGTCGGTATTTTGACTGGCGTTATTAGTCTAGGATTCTTCTGGCAGTCTTTGGTATACTGCCACTGCAGTTTTTGAGCCAAAGCCTGAAGTGTATTTATAAGGAATAGAGGAAAGAAAAAAGAGACGGAGGCGCTCCTTGTGGAGTAAAATCACTAAAATGTAGGGGGAGGGTAGGGGGAAGAATCACCGCTCACCCGACATAGTTGTGTAGCCCATACACAATAATGGTGATCGAGTAGATAATAATCCGGATCTGCAGCCTTCCTGATGTAGGACAATGGTGAACAGGGCAGGCTTCTGGTTCAGGAATCCATCGGCGCTGACCGGGAGAAGGACATCAGACAGGTAGGATACCTTCACAGAGGGTTTTATTGTGGATAATGCAACGCGTTTCACCACGCATGCGTGGCTTCATCAGGCATGCAAATGAGCATTCACATCTTGCTTTTATATGTGGGGATTAACCCCTTCCCATCACAATTAAAATTAGAATGTGCCGGGGCCAACCTCCACACATCACAATGAGAACACAGATAAAAACACAAAAATTACAGAAATAGAAAGTATACATAAACGGGCATATCTGAAAAAACGTCATGTGTAAAAATTGTGTATGTACTATAAATAAATAAAAACATATACATAGATTTATGCAACAGAATATATATATATATATATATATATATATATATATATATATCTCTACATAAAAATTCTTCATAAGGAATAGGACATGTAAAGGAAGGACTTATACTTCTCCTCCCTTATGGATCCACTTCTGACTTTGGCTCAAAAACTCCAGTGGCAGTATTCTAAAACCTGCCAGAAAAAAAGTGGAATCCTAGCCTGAGGCATTGAGCATCATTGCAATAAACTGTTTTTGTACTATATGAATAAAAAGTCAGCTATTGAAACTAAAATAAAAAGTATTAAAAAACTAAAAGTTTTAAAGGTTTTTTAACAAGAGAAAACAAAAATACTAAACCACTTTCCCCCAATAAAATATTTATTTATTTATTGTTTGTTTTCCAAGAAAAATTTAAACTTTTCCCACAAAAACTAAAAACAAGCCCCACACAGCATTATCTACTGAACAATAAAGTTATGACTCTCTGGACATAGCAGCACAAATACATTAATATGTACCCTCTAAATTGTGTCCCTGAAAATACCTGTCCTGCAAAATACAAGTGCACATTGATGGGGTAAAAAAAAAAAAAAAAGTTAAAGGCTCTTGGAAAGTCGATGGAAAAAAAAAAAATAAATAAAAAAAAAAAATATATATATATATATATATATATATATATATATATATATATATATATATAAAAAAATTTCCACAAGGTAAAATAGAACAAGTCCTTAAAGGGGTACTTCACTGCCCAGCATTTGGAACATTTTGTTCCGAACGCTTGGAGTGGGTGGCGGGGGGGGGGGGGGGGGGTTGTAACATCATGGCCACGCCCCTCATGAAGTCACACCACGCCCCCTCAATGCAAGTCTATGGGAGGTGGCCTCCTTTCCCATAGACTTGCATTGAGGGGGCGTGGTGTGATGTCATGAGGGGCGTGGCCATGACATCCCGACCCCAGCTGCCTGCACCCGGCGTTCTAAACGAATGCCAAGTGCTGCACAGAGATTGTGGAGGGCCCATCGGCAGGACCCCCACGATCAGACATCTTATCCCCTATCCTTTGGATAGGGGATAAGATGTCTAGGGATGAGTACCCCTTTAAGGGGCTAAGTAATCTAAAGTAATCTAACGAAGTTTAGTAAGAGTGAAGCTCCTAAATCATTTTATGGTTTTAGGCACAAAGTATTTGGAGCACACACAATATTACATTGTACTATAGTGGGGGAAAAGAACATTTTTAAACAGTCAGTAAAGAGATATTTTAGGCAACAATATCTTCAGTGAACTGTGTTTGCTACACGATTTCGATGTCAAACAGGGCTAGTTCATGCCTTCAGTGAAAAAAAAAATAAAAAAGACAATCAAATGGCATGTTCTGACAAAATAAAATGACAAACTTAAGGGTTTATCCATTTGCTGACCGCCTTAGCAATCTATTATTATTTGTATTTATGATTTGTGTATCTGGAAGGAGAACATAGGGTCAAGGTCTCATCCCTCCTTGACTCTCCTACAGGCAAGCTCCCTCCCAAAGCGGTTCACCTCTGCAGTCAGGAGAGGGCCTGGGGGTCTGGCAGAGCGGAGATGTCAGTCACAGCTGCCCACCTTGTTACGGGCAGCTTCTGTAACACTAACTATCTGCTTTAGGGCAAATAGTTTTATTGTTAATGCAAAGATCAAGGAGGTATTGCATATTTACTGGGGCTTCTGATACTTTATTAACTAGGAGAGCCCTATCCAAGCTGAAAGCCATCAAGTGAGCTGCCAGAAGCCGGCATTCCTTTTTTTTTTTGTCCACTTTGATACAAAGAATGTTTTCAGGCCATTCAGTGGGTACTGATGACAATGCACATTCATGATACATTGATGATACTTTCTTAAGAAGTAAAGCTATTCACAAGTGCATGCGCGCGCGCGCACACATACTAATATTGTTCAAGATGGGAAACTACATTCACAACATCTATAATTCTTACATAAAGTTGTGATCATTGCACTAAGCTTTGTATGTTATCTATTATTAGTCATTTTCCCAACAACAAGCTTCAGCTATAGGACATATTTCTGAAATACAAAATTGACTTTTGGCCCCTACAGTGGAAAAGCTGCACACCAGTGTGAGAGAGATTTTCACTATTCCTATATTTTTTTATTGGTTCGTGTTGCTTTAATGCTATTATAATGTAGAGTTTTATACTCCAACAGAAAGTGCTGTCCTAAAATATTTACAGATGCTACTGACGTACTTAATGGTAAGTAGTCCCTTATGCATTCATAGTAAATGTACGTCTACTTAGTTTACAGCTTATACATAGGTATGCTTCTGCATGTATGAAGAGATGAGTAACTTTGGAAATACATTGCTTTTTTAATTGGGTACTAATCGTGCATGCCCCTTGAGTGCAATATAACCCGGGCAGCATGCTAGGAGTTTAATTTTTGCAACATCTGGAGGTCCACAGTTTGGACACCACTGTAATTTTATTTAATAATACTGTAAAAAAAACAGTGGACAGGATTAATGGGGGGGAGTATTTGGCCCCTTGTGTAGACATCATTAATAAGGTAGTATTGGGCCCCTTGTGTGCACTATAATATACAGTAGACATAATTAATAAGGTGGTATTGGGCCCCTTGCGTGCACTATAATATAGACATGATTAATAAGGTTGGTATTGTTATCCTTGTGTGCACTATAATGTACAGTAGACATAATTAATAAGGTGGAATGGGGCTCCTTGTGTGCACTATAATATACAGTAGACATAATTAATAAGGTGGTATTGGGCCCCTTGCGTGCACTATAATATACAGTAGACATGATTAATAAGGTTGGTATTGTTATCCTTGTGTGCACTATAATATACAGTAGACATAATTAATAAGGTGGAATGGGGCGCCTTGTGTGCACTATAATATACAGTAGACATAATTAATAAGGTGGTATTGGGCCCCTTGTGTGCACTATAATATACAGTAGACATGATTAATAAGGTGGTATTGGGCCCCTTGTGTGCACTATAATATACAGTAGACATGATTAATAAGGTGGTATTGGGCCCCTTGCGTGCACTATAATATACAGTAGACATAATTAATAAGGTGGTATTGGGCCCCTTGCGTGCACTATAATATACAGTAGACATGATTAATAAGGTGGTATTGGGCCCCTTGCATGCACTATAATATACAGTAGACATGATTAATAAGGTGGTATTGGTCCCCTTGCGTGCACTATAATATACAGTAGACATGATTAATAAGGTAGTATTGGGCCCCTTGTGTGCACTATAATATACAGTAGACATAATTAATAAGGTGGTATTGGGCCCCTTGCGTGCACTATAATATACAGTAGACATGATTAATAAGGTGGTATTGGGCCCCTTGCGTGCACTATAATACACAGTAGACATAATTAATAAGGTGGTATTGGGCCCCTTGCGTGCACTATAATATACAGTAGACATGATTAATAAGGTGGTATTGGGCCCCTTGCGTGCACTATAATATACAGTCGACATCATTAATAAGGTTGGTATTGTTATCCTTGTGTGCACTATAATGTACAGTAGACATAATTAATAAGGTGGAATGGGGCGCCTTGTGTGCACTATAATATACAGTAGACATAATTAATAAGGTGGTATTGGGCCCCTCGTGTGCACTATAATATACAGTAGACATAATTAATAAGGTGGTATTGGGCCCCTTGTGTGCACTATAATACACAGTAGACATGATTAATATGGTGGTATTGGGCCCCTTGCGTGCACTATAATGTACAGTAGACATAATTAATATGGTGGTATTGGGCCCCTTGCGTGCACTATAATATACAGTAGACATGATTAATAAGGTGGTATTGGGCCCCTTGCGTGCACTATAATATACAGTAGACATGATTAATAAGGTGGTATTGGGCCCCTTGCGTGCACTATAATACACAGTAGACATAATTAATAAGGTGGTATTGGGCCCCTTGCGTGCACTATAATATACAGTAGACATGATTAATAAGGTTGGTATTGTTATCCTTGTGTGCACTATAATGTACAGTAGACATAATTAATAAGGTGGAATGGGGCGCCTTGTGTGCACTATAATATACAGTAGACATAATTAATAAGGTGGTATTGGGCCCCTCGTGTGCACTATAATATACAGTAGACATAATTAATAAGGTGGTATTGGGCCCCTTGTGTGCACTATAATACACAGTAGACATGATTAATATGGTGGTATTGGGCCCCTTGCGTGCACTATAATGTACAGTAGACATAATTAATATGGTGGTATTGGGCCCCTTGCGTGCACTATTATATACAGTAGACATAATTAATAAGGTGGTATTTGACCGCTTGAGTGCAATATAATATGCAGTAGTGAGTATTAATCAGGTGTATGGTAGAGGGTGTAATGCAAAGGGCAGATGGAATTACCCTAGGGACAGATGGCATTCGTGATGCCAGGGTGTGGTTCATCCTCAATACCACCCAAAGCTATACCGCTGGATCCTGGGCTAGGCACAAGGGCAATAATGACTCCGACTCCAAGTTACGGACAACGGTAGCTTTACTGAGGTTAGACAGGTGGAAAAGTCTATATAGTTCAGCCAGGGCCCAAGGAGGTGACCAGTGACTCAGAGACCTTAAGGGCTTGCTGGGACTTGTAGTAGATGGGGTCAATTTAATGCAGGCCACATTGACTTGACAAATGATGACTGTGACTGACTTGACTGATAACTGGCAATAGTGAGACTGTGGCTTACTTGTAGCTGCTTGTGGCTGCAGACTGGACTTGAGGCCTCCTATGACTCTGGACACACACCTAGACTCGACTGCACTGGACCTCAGTAGGAAGCAAGAGATCTAAGAGAGAGGAAGAGCTAGCTCCTCCCAGGGCTTATATGGGGGAGACTAGCAGGGAGCCCATTGGTCACCCTTGAGTCACCTGATCACTGATACCTCCTGGGTAACAATCATATGACAACTCCCAACACTTTTACACATTTTATAATACAACAATTGGTGAAACATATTTACATGGGGAAACAAGTGTAAGGGAGGCCCAGGGGACTCTGAAGGAGGCTGCCTGACAGGACAGCAAGGGTATGGGGTAACACCTCCCATACTGGGCCACCACAGGTGGTATTGAGCCGCTGCGTAGCTGTTACAAGTTACATTTACGGTAGGTCCACCCCCGAGTAAGGCTTTATGAACATGGCTGTTGAGTGGATTAAAAAATAGTGCAGGTCCTATTTCTTCTCCGCTCAACTCCTGTAAAATTCCGGACGCTATTCAAGTTAATAGGATCCGTTGGGACCCTGTGGTGTCAGTTATGGTCCGACTTGTTCAGAATCTGTATGGCCCCAAAAAAACTGAATGGACCCAGCAGCCTTGTGAAATTATCTTAAGCAAGGCAGTATATTTACAAAGATACACAACTTTTTCTGTTGACTATTTCACTAGCACTAGCAGCTTACAAACCCCACAAAACTAACGACAGTGTTTCTGAATGTAACAAATGGTTGCTGCATTTTGTATAGAAAAGTGCTGCACCGCTGCTCAAGGTCTTAATGTTTCCTATTCTATTGTGCGCACAAACATGACGAAAAGTGCTCTGTATTTAGCCAATTTGATCATTCCCTTGGGTTACCAAGCTTTAGTACCTCTATTTCATAGTAACAGACCCATCTTTGTAACCTAGATTCAGGCATTTGTACAATGAGCTATGGAGGAAGCGTTCACAAGTGCAGTGAATTATTCATTATCCCTTTGAATTGGGAATATGCTTAGTTACCAGTTGTTATTTGTCTTATGTTATTACAGTTTCTGCATGCTACTATCTAGATTTTACATGGAATACAACATAGTTTACAACCAGTGAAAACCTCACTGTCAAGACCGAATGGGACCTTTAAAGTTTCATAGGACTTATTCTTCCAAACCTCAACTTTGTGATTGCATTGTTTTAGCCCAGGAGTCACATGTCTACAAGCTGTGAATGTGTCTTCCACACGCACGCTCCCCGAAGAGAGACACAGAGGGGTCTGTGTTATTGTCCTGCTCCTTCCTGAATAAAAACAAAGATGTCACTTTGCCCTGGGCCATCCCCTCATCATGTGCCCATGTGTTAGAAATTAAAAAAGTCTTCTGTCTTCGGAAGACATCCTGAATCTCCTCTTCTCCACAGCTGTCTTTGTCACGCTGTCCTCCCTTTTTCTTTTTTAAACTTTCCATATTTTTTTACTATCGTTACCCTTATGCTTTTCAAATGCAGCCCATATGAGAATATTCCCCATAATACAGGTAATAAACACAAAAGTGTGCTTTGTAAGTAATCAAAGAGGCCAAAGTACATGGTGACCCTCGCACACAACAAAAAGAAATTAAAAGTGTCATATAGGGCTTTTGGGATGTGAGATTAAAGGGGTACTCCAGTAGAAAACAAGTTTTTTTTTTTTTTTTATCTTAATCCTTCCAGTACTTATCAGCTGCTGTATGCTTCACAGGAAGTTGTATGGGTCTTTTCTGTCTGACCACAGTTCTCTCTGCTGACACCTTTGTCTGTGTCAGGAACTGTCCAGAACAGGATAGGTTTGCTATGGGTATTTGCTTCTACTCTGGACAGTTCCTGACATGGACAGAGGTGTCAGCAGAGAGCACTGTGGTCAGACAGAAAATACATTTAAAAAGAAAATAACTTCCTGTGGAGCACACAGCAGCTGATAAGTACTTTAAATAGAAGTAGTTTACAAATCTGTTTAACTTTCTAGCACCAGTTGAAAAAAAAAGTTCCACTGGAGTACCCCTTTAAAGGGAACCTGTCACATTGAATATGGTGTTTGATCTTCAGTCATCATGTTATAGAACAGAAGGAGCGGATTCTGTATAATTTTTACTGTGTAACTACTTTTCCTTTGCTTAGATATTCAGTGTGTGTGTGAGGGGGGCGGCGGTTCTACTTAGTGATTGACAGTCTTTCCTATATGACCCTGAATAAAGAGCCCAATAACTGCTTATTAAATTCATTTTTTCTGAGAAACAACAGTGCTTCAGCTCACCCCAGGTGCGCATGGACAGGGCGTGGACCTCGCCCAAAATTTGCAGCAAGAAGAGAAAGGAGTCCAGCGTCCGATAACTCAGAGGATGATATTTATTTCACCAGATGGTCATAACCAGAACACAAGGTACAGTGACGCGTTTCGGCCTTACAACAAGGCCTTAGTCATTGTGTATGACTAAGGCCTTGTTGTAAGGCCAAAACGCGTCACTGTACCTTGTGTTCCTGTTATGACCATCTGGTGAAATAAATATCATCCTCTGAGTTATCGGACACTGGACTCCTTACTCTTCTTGCTATTAATTATTTCTGTCTTATTGGTAGTTTCAGTCTTATTGGTAATCTATATGTTCATGGAAAAGCCATTTCCTGAGTGGGACTGGATTTCTTAGCATTGAAATGGCAGGGATGTAAAATAAGAAAATACAGGCTGTACTGGATCTTTTCCAACAAAACTATAGATCAACTATATACAATGTCATGCCCACACATTGAAATGCATGAACCATGTAAAAGGTTCCCTTTATTACATTATTCCCTTTATTACATTATTCTCTTTATTACATTGCATTCACATAACAATTTTGCACAAAAAAAAAACTATATGGCAAATCCATGATATGAATGTAGCCTAAGTCTTGTAATAGTTGTCAGGATAGCTGGCACTGGCAGCTATGCAATGACGTGAAGTTAATGGGGTACTCCGGTAAAACCTTTTTTCTTTTAAATCAACTGGTGGCAGAAAGTTAAACATATTTGTAAATTACTTCTATTAAAAAAATCTTAATCCTTCCAGTACTTATTAGCTGCTGAATGCTACAGAGGAAATTCCTTTCTTTTTGGAACACTGATGACATCACGAACACAGTGCTCTCTGCTGACATCTCTGTCCATTTTAGCAACCATAGCAGATGTATGTTAAGGGCAGCATGGTGGCTCAGTGGTTAGCACTGCTGCCTTGCAGTGCTGGGGACTTGGGTTCAAATCCCACTAAGGACAACAATAAATAAAGGCGTTATTATTATTATAATAACGTCAGCAGAGAGAACTGTGTTCGTGATGTCATCAGAGAGCATTTCCTCTGTAGTATTCAGCATCTAATAAGTACAGGAAGGATTAAGATTTTCTAATAGAAGTCATTTACAAATATGTTTAACTTTCTGCCACCAGTTGATTTAAAAGAAAAAAGGTTTTCACCGGAGTACCCCTTTAAGTCTCTATTCCGCCAAACAATCGAAAAGGTGCTATACATGTGCAAAATGTCAAGAGACATATAGGTGTATTTATCAATTTTGCCTGTTGACAGTTTCTTTTTACCGTTTTTTTTTCACTTTGGTTTCCGTGGACATGCACCAGATTTATCATTTGGAGTAAGTTGTTAGTAATTTTGGCTCAAATGTTGAAATCAGCTGTTCACAGCGCCATTTACACAGAAGTTACCGCCACAGAGGACGCGTATTTTACCCTGTAGAGCAGCCATTTCGGACTCCCTCCTGCAGTATATCAGCAAGCGACATGAGTTATTTTCTTTTGTGGGGTTTATAGCCACCATGTGAAATGGATTTTATTTTCAACTTGAGTAGTTTTTTTTTTTTTTGGTTACTTTAGTGCAAAGGTCTTCAACCTGCGAACCTCCAGATGTTGCAAAACTACAATTCCCAGCATGTCCGGACAGCCGTTGGCTGTCCGGGCATGCTGGGAGTTGTAGTTTTGCAACATCTGGAGGTCCGCAGGTTGGAGACCACTGCTTTAGTGCTTACCTTTCCTGAACCTGTGTGGCCATGTCCAATGCTGGCTCAACGGAGGGTGAAGGTTCCTCAGAGACAACTATGTCGCAGGATAGTATTGAGCAGCCCTGGAGGCGTCGCTGCTTTCACAAAAAAAAAAAAAAAAATGTTTAATGTATTTTTACACGTTTACATTTTCTGACATTGGTAAGTGTGTTTTCCATGTCCAAAATTTCTTGGCGATTTCTTGGGATTTGCACCAAAATTGCGCCAATCGATTGGCGCAAATGATGAATCACTGACTAAAGTTGAAACCACACACAGGACCGTGTGATTTTGAGAAAGTTGTAAAAATGACAGTGGAAAAGATGCACCAAACTTTGGCGCAAAAAGACACTGCGCCAAAGTATTGCGCCAAAATTACGTGAAAACAAAACACATAAATCCTTTGATAAATAACCCCCCCAATGTTCTTAGTCTGTGGTACCTGTACCCCAAGGGTTACATGCCATTTTTCTCTGAATACTTGCACTCTCTTTTGCTGTGCCTTTAAGAGGCACTGCGGTGGGAATAATCATAGCCTCGGAGGTACTTTGATGTAAAATGAGCAGAAGAACTTTGTTTTAGTAATTGAAAAACATTGACATGGGTTATAACTGATCTATTCTGTTTGTAAAGCAAGTAGAGATGAGCGTACTTACAGTAAATTCAATTCGTCACAAACTTCTCGGCTCGGCAGTTGATGACTTATCCTGCGTAAATTAGTTCAGCTTTCAGGTGCTCCGGTGGGCTGGAAAAGGTGGATACAGTCCGAGGAGACTCTTTCCTAGGACTGTATCCACCTTTTCCAGCCCACCGGAGCACCTGAAGGCTGAACTAATTTACGCAGGATAAGTCATCAACTGCCGGGCCGAAAAGTTCGTGACAAATCGAATTTACTGTAAGTTCGCTCCTCTCTAAAAGCAAGTAATCCCAATAATCACTTGATATAACATTACCGGCTGCTTTACTTGCAATGGAGCTAATGTATTTTGGAGCTAATATAATAATTAGAGATGAGCGAATTTACAGTAAATTCGATTTGTCACGAACTTCTCGGCTCGGCAGTTGATGCCTTATCCTGCGTAAATTAGTTCAGCTTTCAGGTGCTCCGGTGGGCTGAAAAAGGTGGATACAGTCCTAGGAGACTCTTTCCTAGGACTGTATCCACCTTTTCCAGCCCACCGGAGCACCTGAAGGCTGAACTAATTTACGTAGGAAAAGTCATCAACTGCCCAGCCGAGAAGTTTGTGACGAATCGAATTTACTGTAAGTTCGCTCATCTCTAATAAAAATATCACTAACTCAAGTGACATTATAAAGGTTATAATAGAATGCTGAATGTTACATAATTAAATTATCTTAAGTGCTTGTACTGAAGATGTGCGGTGTTGTCCAAGAAAATAATATAATGCTTCCCCAATATGACAATAATTCTTTGGAAGGGAAAAAGGAATTCTAAATCTCTTTCCTTAATCTGTATAAATAATCTGATTCTATTGACTCCCCGTGTCTATAAAACATGTCAGGCCTGATTAAAATCTCCTGTTTCACAGTGAGACCTTAGTGATAGTTCTTCATTGCAAGGCACAATAGTATCATTATATGACAATAGAACTTTGACAAGCACATAATATATCCAGAAAAGATGCACTTAAGCAAAGAACAGCAAGCGCGAGAGGCAGCTGCTGAGAAGGTCGGAGGTCATTGCTTCTAACACAGTCTGATTCCTTTGCTTATAGTCCCAGTGTCTTTTCACCCAAACCGTGATAAAGTTACACCCTATTGCAGTATAATGGAGAAAAGGTACAGAACGCACATAGTTGGACTTCTTTATGAAATCTAATGCCAATAAAGTAACTAAGCAAAACATTCAGGTCAGTGCTGGCAGCATTGCACTATGGGGGCTATCTAGAACCAGAAATGGATTTAATAAAAAAAAAAAAAAAAAATGCAATAAAATCCCCAAAAAAGCATATGACAAATGACATTGAAACTAAGTCGGGCTTGACTAGTATTGAAACTAAACTCAGCCTGGGAATTGATAATATAGGGAGAGATTTATCAAAACCTGTCCAAAGGAAAACTTGCCCAGTTGCCCATAGCAACCAGTCAGTTGGCTTCTATGATTTTTAACAAGGCCTCTGCAAAATGAAAGAAGAGATCTGATTGGTTGCTATGGGCAACTGGGCAACTTTTCCTTTGCACAGGTTTTGATAAATCTCCCTTATAGAGGTCTGCTTGCTGTGTGGTGAAAGGGAAATATGTTTGAGCACTTGGGCTATATGGGGGGAGGATAAGATGTAAGCCTTAAAGGGGTTATCCAGGAAAAAACAACAACTTTTTTTTAGATATCAACTGGCTCCAGAAAGTTAAACAGATTTGTAAATTACTTCTATTAAAAAATCTTCATCCTTTCAGTACTTATGAGCTTCTTAAGTTGAGTTGTTCTTTTCTGTCTAAGTGCTCTCTTATAACACATGTCTCGGGAAACGCCCAGTTTAGAAGAGGTTTGCTATGGGGATTTTCTTCTAAACTGGGCAGTTCCCGAGACATGTCATCAGAGACCACTTAGACAGAAAAGAACAACTCAACTTCAGAAGCTCATAAGTACTGAAAGGATTAAGATTTTTTTAATAGAAGTAATTTACAAATCTGTTTAACTTTCAGGAGCCAGTTGATATATAAGAAAAAAGTTTTTTTCCTGGATAACCCCTTTAACCCCTTAAGGACTGAGCCCTTTTTTGCAATTCTGACTACTGCCACTTTAAGCATTAATAGCTCTGGAATGCTTTTACCGATTGTTTTGATTCCGAGAAAGTTTTTTCGTGACATATTCTACTTTAACAAAGTGGTAAATTTTTGTCGTTACTTGCATCCTTGGTGATAAATCCCAAAATTTCATGAAAATTTAGAAAATTTTGCATTTTTCTAACTTTGAAACTCTCTGCTTGTAAAGAAAATGAATATTCCAAATAAATTATATATTGATTCACAAATACAATATGTCCACTTTATGTTGGCATTATAAAGTTAACCTGTTTTTACTTTTGGAAGACATCAGAGGGCTTCAAAGTTCAGCAGCAATTTTCCAATTTTTCACAAAATTTTCAAAAGCGGAATTTTTTAGGGACCAGTTCAGTTTCAAAGTGGATTTGAGGGGTCTTCATATTAGAAATACGCCACAAATGACCCCATTATAAAAACTGCACCCCTCAAAGTATTCAAAATGACATTCAGTAAATGTGTTAACCCTTTAGGTGTTTCACAGGAATAGCAGCAAAGTAAAGGATAAAATTCAAAATCTTCATTTTTTACACTCGCATGTTCTTGTGGACCCAGTTTTTCAAATTTTACAAGGGGTAAAAGGAGAAAAAGCCCCCCAAAATTTGTAACCCAATTTCTCTCGAGTAAGGAAATACCTCATATGTGTATGTAAAGTGTTCGGCGGACGCAGTAGAGGGCTCAGAAGGGAAGGAGCAACAATGGGATTTTGGAGAGTGAATTTTGTTGAAATGGTTTTTTGGGGGCATGTCACATTTAGGAAGCCCCTATGGTGCCAGAACAACAGAAAACCCCACATGGCATACAATTTTGGAAGCTACACCCCTCAAGGCACGTAACAAGGGGTCCAGTGAGCCTTAACACCTCACAGGTGTTTGATGACTTTTCGTTAAAGTTGAATGTGTAAATAAATTTTTATTTTTTTTTCACTAAAATGCTGGTTTTCCCCCAACTTTTACATATTTACAAGGGGCCATTGAGCTTATGGCGAGAGAATTTGTTTGGAATGGAAGTCAGGGGCCATGTTTGTTTACAAAGCCCCCCGTGGTGTCAGAACAGTGGACCCCCCCACATGTGACCCTATTTTGGAAACTTTTTTCATTTTCACGGACCACTGTTCTAAAAAATCTGTCAGACACCTGTGAGGTGTAAATGCTCACTGGACCCCTTATTACATTACGTGAGGGGTGTAGTTTTCAAAATGGGGTCACATCTGGGTATATATTGTTTTGCGTTTATGTCAGAACTGCTGTAACAATCAGCCACCCCTGTGCAAATCACCAATTTAGACCTCAAATGTACATAGTGCGCTCTCACTTCTGAGCCATGTTGTGCGCTCGCAGAGCACTTAACAGCCACATCTGGGGTAGTTCTGTACTCAGGAGAAATTGTGTTACAAATTTTGGGGGTCTTTTTTTCCTTTTACCGCTTGTGAAAATTAAATATATGGGGCAACACCAGCATGTTAGTGTAAAAAAAATGTTTTTTTACACTAACATGCTGGTGTAGACCCCAACTTTTCCTTTTCATAAGGGGTAAAAGGAGAAAACCCCCCCCCCCAAAATTTGTAACGCAATTTCTCCCGAGTACGGAGATACCCCATATGTGGCTCTAAACTCTTTCCTTGAAATACGACAGGGCTCCGAACGCTTTTGAGGACTAAATAGGGTATTTGAATCGGCCACAAAAATACCCTACGGCAGTGTTTCCCAAACTGTCTCCAGCTGTTGCAAAACTCCCAGCATGCCTTGACAGTCAGTGGCTGTCGGCAATACGGTGAGTTGTTGTTTTTCGACAGCTGGAGGCTCTGTTTTGGAACCACTGCCGTACAATACGTTTTTTATTTATTTTTTATTGGAGTGTGGGGGGGGGGAACTAGGGGTATGTGTATATGTAGTGTTTTACCCTTTATTATGTGTTAGTGTAGTGTTTCTAGGATACATTCTCACGGGCGCAGGTTTACAATGAGTTTCTCGCTGGGAGTTTGAGCTGCGGCGGAAAATTTGCCGCATCTCAAACTTGCAGCAGAAGTCGCTGTAAACCCGCCCGCGTGAATATACCCTGTACATTCACATGGGGGGGGGGGGGGGGCAAACCTCCAGCTGTTGCAAAACTACAACTCCCAGCATGCACTGACAGACCATACATGCCGGGAGTTGTAGTTATGCAACAGATGGAGGCACATTGGTTGCAAAACACAGAGTTTGTCACTTAACTCAGTGTTTCGCAACCAGTGTGCCTCCAGCTGTTGCAAAACTAGAACTCCCAGCATGTACAGTCTCTCAGTGCATGCTTGGAGTTGTATTTTTGCAACAGCTAGAGGCACACTGGTTGCAAAACACTGAGTTAGCTAACAAACTCAGTTTCACAACCAATGTGTGTCCAGCTGTTGCAAAACTGCAACAATCAGCATGCAGAGACTACCAAAGGGCGTGCTGGGAGTTGTAGTTTTGCAACAGCTGGAGGCACACTGCTACAACTCCCAGCATGCCCTTTGGTAGTCTCTGCATGCTGGGAATTGTAGTTTTGCAACAGCTGGCTGCACACTCTTTCATAGAAAAAAAGTGCCTCCAGCTGTTGCAAAACTACAACCCCCAGCATGCACAGACTACCAAAGGGCATGCTGGGAGTTGTATTTGGAATTCCAGCTGTTGCAAAACTACAACTCCCAGCATGCCCTTTGCCTGTGCATGCTACGATTTGTTGCTAAGCAACAGCAGGAAGTGATCAGGCCTCACCTCCTGCTGGAGCCTTCCGCTGGGACGCCACCGCTGCTCCTGTCACCGCCACCGATCCCGAGGGGACCCCGCCGGACCAGGGCAAGGTAGGAGACCCCCGCCGACGCCGATCTCCGCCGTCCCGATCGCCGCCCAGCAGGTTTGTGATTGATCGGCCGATCAATCATATGATTGTGAGGCGGCACCTGTGCCACCTCACTCCTGCTGGGTAAGGGTGAATGTGCCTGTCTCGGACAGCCCCATTCATCCTTTTTTTCCGGGTCACCAGAGACCTGATTGACCTGGAAAAGCCCCAGGGGTTTGCACAGGGTGCCTGCTGATAGATATCAGCAGTCACCCCGGTCTGGTCCCCGCCCGGCGAGCGGCGGGGACGGGAATTCCCATGGGCGTATCCATACGCCCTCAGTCCTTAAGGACTTTAAAACGGGGGCGTATGGATACGCCCGGCACCCTTAAGGGGTTAAACCAGAAATAATTGAGAAAAGAAGCTGTAAATTTCAGGGAGTACTGGTCAATTTGTCTATATTCAATTGAGGTGGCCCAGTACAGTAGTTGTCCTCCTGTACACTTGTCTGTCCTGTGTGGCAGATTCTCTGTTAGCGCCCCCTGGGTCCACATCCCTCTTATGGACAGTCAAGTGTTAAATATAAAATATTTTCTTATGTTATGTGTTGGTTAATCTTTTGAGGCATATGTGTCTTTAAATATTGTTGTTAAGCCTGTGTAACCAAGGAAGGTGCCAGTGACCAGGTGACTTGTTGGTGACATATGGGATCCCTCCAAATTGCTCCCTTATATACTAGGGAGGAGCTTGAGGAGAGTCAGTCTAGAGTTTGCTAAGGTACAGTGAAGAACTGAGAGTTGTCTGGTGTCCTAGTAACACAGCCACGCATCTACCAACAGAACCCCCTTCAGGTGAAAATCAAAGCCTGGTAAGCTTAAATACAGGGAAAAGTCTACTTAGCATAGTCAAGTCTAAAGTCAGCGTGGGATTGCATAATTAAGTCCAAGTCCATTACCGGTCCCAACGAGCCCACAAGTCTCCTAAAGTCCACTGGTCATCTCCTTGGGCCTAAACTGTGTTGTAAAGACTTTAACATCTGTCTGCCTCAGTAAATTGCCGTTGTTCCGTAACCTTGCATCAGAGTTATTATTTGCCCCGCACCTGGCCCAGGAACCAGAGGCCATACCTTGGGTGTTGTAGAGGATAACCAGGCCCTGGCATCACGAATACTAAGGGTTAATAACATCTGCCTTAAGGGTAACAACATCTGCCCTTCATCACACCACACAATGGTGCAAATATCAACTACCTATGGTTTTAACTTATCTTTATTTTTCTGGTTCTTCTCACTGCTGGTGTAACCACTCATTTTCAACATTAGTTGCCTCTGTAACACTCCCAAATGGTTGTTTCTTTTACTTGTTTTCTAAGATTGTGAAACAGTTGATGGTCAGATGGAAACAGGTCAGGTGCATTGAGTGAATGGGACATCTCTTGAGAGCCTAAGAAGGTCAGTTTTGCCATTGTTTCACTAGCAGTGCGTGACATGACGTTGTGCCTTTTTTTATTCGGATGTCAAAAGATTTGCAGCAAGCTTTCTCATTTCCTAGTTGTTGTGGATAATGGCCCCAATTCCCTCAAGTGATATTCTCCCATATGAGCAATACTTTTGGCTGATATCTGGCAGTCCTCCATGATCATGTTATGGACAGCTTTCACATTTGCAGGTACAGGCATAGAAGCAGGCCTTCCACTGGGTTTCTCACTTTCAAGACTGAAATGGCCATTTTTAAAATTGACCACCCAACATTTTACTGTTGCATATGAAGGGTGACCCAAAGTATGTGACATTTCATCATGAATCTGCCTTTCCCCTTTTTGCTTGGAGAAACAGGAACTTTGCTCTTTAACTTTTCTGGGGGTTTTCTGGATGCTGCCATGTTCACTTTGGACAGAAAAATAAAGATAAGTTAAAATCATATGTAGTTGATTTTTGCAGCATTAAAGGGGTACTCCGGCGCTTAGACATCTTATCCCCTATCCAAAGGATAGGGGATAAGATGCCTGATCGCGGGGGTCACAGCTGTCACACCCCTCCCATAGGCTTTCATTGAGGGGCGGAGCGTGATGTCACATGGGGGCGGAGGCGTGATGTCACACGCCCCCAGCCATGTGGTCGTCGGTAATCAGACCCGGAGCGAACATTCTCCGGGGACTGATTTTTACTGGGGTGCTGCGTACTAGATCTAGACAAATTGATCAGTACACCCTGCATTTTAGAGCTTCCTAGCTGAATTTCTTCTGGGTAAGGCTCAATACTTCTCAGCACCCTCTCCTATATGACATTTATAGAATACAAACCGGAGTGACACCATGTGAAATTCAGATTTACCTCCTTTTGTTTGCTCTTAATGGGAGCTAGGGCCATATTTGTAGCATGTAGTACTCTATCGTCTCTGGTTAAAGAAAAATCGAGCATATGCTGCCTTGCTTCCTGTGCTTTTCTACATGAGGGTCTCCATTACTAATATGGTCCTGTCTACGGGCCTGCATTGAGCCATCAATATCCTGAGCCTGCTCCCATCCTTTCATAGGCCACAGAACTACAGCAGCCTGTAGATTATGGCAGTGAGTGGCAGGACAAGGAGATGATAGCTTTCCGCTCCAGCTTAGTTTTCCGCTGTATCCGTCTGTATTCAGAGGAAGTTGAGCATTGCAACTGCTACGTCAGGTTGAGTGGACCTCCTGCCAATACCGTCGTAGTTGGCATTTGTTAAATGTCAGATGTAAGGTTTAGCCTTGGCAATGATTGAAGGACCCCTGTCCTTAACTTTTCTTTAAATGAATTTGCACATAAATCACATATTGAACATTGTTGTAAAATAAATGCGCAGTGTAATAATACCTTATTTGTGTATATGTAAGGGGCATGTGTCAATATGTTATTTGCAAATAATTAAATGCAAAAACTTATTTTCACAATCAAATTTATTGTAATTGCCATTCGCACATCTGTTCGCAATGACCCTATGTTTGATGTCTGCAGGATTGTGCTCTATAGGTGACTTCATATAAGAATTGGAGAGTTTCTACAGTGTTTCATCATTATTTGCATTGCCCACATAAATAAATAGAATATATGTATGTATATATATATATATATATATATATATATATATATATATATATATATATAATATAGCATACGGAAGGAAAGTCAGCTCGGAAAATATTCCGCCTCAGGCTGGGTTCACACTACGTTTTTGCCATACTGTTTTCAATCCGTTTTTCTAAAGAAAACCGTATGGCAAAAAAACGGATGGAACAGTATGGGAAAAGGTAAACCATATGCGTTTTTAAACAGTATACTGTTTTTAAAAGTTCATACAGTTCCGTCCGTTTTTATAGAAAAAAAAAACATATGTTTTGAAAATTTTGTCCATTTTTAATGGGAGGGGTCTTGGGTGGGGACTTTAGGATTCAAATGCGCATGTGCAAAGTAAAAACGGTTTTGACTCCGGTTTAAAAACCGTACTGCAACCGCATACGTTTTTTTTAAAATATGGACGTCAATGGGAAACGCACATGTATACGGTTCCATACGGGAAAAACGTATACGTTTTTACTTTGCACATGCGCATTTGAATCCTAAAGTCCCCACCCAAGACCCCTCCCATTAAAAATGGACAAAATTTTAAAAAACGTATGTTTTTTTTTCTATAAAAACGGACGAAACAGTATGCACTTTTAAAAACAGTATACTGTTTACAAACGCATACGGTTTACCTTTTCCCATACTGTTCCATCCGTTTTTTTGCCATACGGTTTTCTTTAGAAAAACGGATTGAAAACAGTATGGCAAAAACGTAGTGTGAACCCAGCCTTACACGTGACAATATCAGCTGCCACACCAGAGACAAATTTATAAAGAAAGATGTGGTCACAAGTCATAAAGTGAATAAATTGTTGAATGTTTTTTTAAATCAATGTTTAGGCCACTGAGGTGCCTTTTTTAAGCAAGATTGTGTATGTGTGTGTGTGTGTATATATATATATATATATCTATCTTGTATAAGCAGAATATATACGAGCATATATATAAACCAAGAGCTAGATCAAAACCTTTGTTGTGCACTGACCACTAGAGGTCCTTAGCGCTGTCTAGACAAAAACTGTTCACAGAGCTGTGGGCTATAAAGGGCTTTACGTAAGTTGCTAGTTAAAAGTAAAAAAATCTAACAGCCATTAAATATAGTTGTGCCATTTACAATGTAACAATCTCACTACTAGCTTTTTAAGGTAATGATAATTGCATTTGTGCATTATATGGACAGGCTTTACTTAATATCTGCAGGTGCGGCCTACTCATATATTTGTGCGATATAAATGTTCACACTTAAGCACTTAAACATTTTTATATCACTGTTAAAATCTGATAACTGCAAATTTGAACTTTATTTAGCAGATGCCATAATTATTTATCTTCAACCATATTGCTTAATTTATATCCTAATAGAAACATCTCATCACACATATTAGCCCTGATTTACTAACATGATCCCGACTCTTTTTATTGGGTTATAAATTTGTGTTGCACGTCCTCTGTGACACTATGTGCAACACATCTTACTGATAAAAACCCAACGGTTTTCCAGTTACTCAGAGTATTTTTTTTACCCGACTAAAGGGGCGTGGTTTGCATAATTAGGGGCGTGTTTCCTACATTGTATTTAAAAACCCACCAGAAAAATAGTGAATTACTGAACTTAAAAACCCGACTGAAGTGTGGGGAATCTGTTAAAAAGTGGGGATTTTTTTAAAATCCTGTTACTTTGTCCCCTTAGTAGCTTTTGATATTACATTTTTCCTTTTTTTTATAATTTTTTTTCAATTATTCTTTTTTTTTTTAAATCTTGGCGTTCATTTCCTTTTTTTTTTACTTTTTGTTTGTTAACCCCTTAACGACTATGAATGTAAAGTTACGTCCTGGTGCAGAGTTACTTTGCTTTATTTATTTGTTTGGCATTTTATTTTTCCTGTGTGGCACCTTTTTTCCCCGTGCGACAGAATTTAATATCATGCAACAGAATTTTCCCGACATGTGCATAACATCGATAAATACAGTCATGGCCGTAAGTGTTGGCACCCCTAAAAAAAATTCTAGAAAATTTGGGATTCCTCACAGAAAAGGATGCAGTAACACATGTTTTTCTATACACATGTTTATTCCCTTTGTGTGTATTGAAACTACACCAAAAAAGGGAGGAAAAAAAAGCAAATTGGACATAATGTCACACCAAACTCCAAAAAATGGGCTGATCAAAATTTTTGAAAATTGTGGAAAAATAAGATTGTTTCAAGCATGTGATGCTCCTTTAAACTCACCTGGGGCGAGTAACAGGTGTGGGCAGTATAAAAATCACACCTGAAAGCAGATAAAAATGAGAGAAGTTCACTTAGTCTTTGCATTGTGTGTCTGTGTGTGCAACACTAAGCATGGACAACAGAAAGGGGAGAGGAGAACTGTTTGCGGACTTGAGAACCAAAATTGTGGAAAAATATCAACAATCTCAAGGTGACAAGTCCATCTCCAGAGATCTAGATTTGCCTTTGTCCACAGTGCGCAACATTATCAAGAAGTTTGCAACCCATGGCACTGTAGCAAATCTCCCTGGGTGTGGACGGAAGAGAAAAATTTATAAAAGGTGTCAATGCAGGATAGTCCGGATGGTGGATAAGCAGCCCCAAACAAGTTCCAAAGATATTCAAGCTGTCCTGCAGGCTCAGGGAGCATAAGTGTCAGCGCAAACTAACCGTCGACATTTAAATGAAATGAAACACTATGTCAGGAGAACCAGAAGGACCCCGCTGCTGACATAGAGACATAAAAAAGCAACACTACATTTTGCCAAAATTAACTTAAGTAAGCCAAAATACTTCTGGGAAAACATCTTGTGGACAGATGAGACCAAGATAGAGCTTTTTGGTAAAGCACATCATTCCACTGTTTACCGAAAATGGAATGAGGCCTACAAAGAAAAGAACACAGTACCTACAGTGAAATATGGTGGAGGTTCAATGATGTTTTGGAGTTGTCTTGCTGCCTCTGGCACTGGGTGCCTTGAATGTGTGCAAGGCATCATGAAATCTGAGGATTACCAACAGATTTTGGGTCGCGCTGCACAGCCCAGTGTCAGAAAGCTGGGTTTGCGACCCCAAACATATGTCAAAGAGCACCCAGAAATGGATGACAACAAAGTGCTGGAGAGTTCTGAAGTGGCCAGCAATGAGTCCAGATCTAAACCCCATTGAACACCTGTGGAGAGATCTTAAAATTGCAGTTGGGAAAAGAGACCTGGAGCAGTTTACAAAGGAAGAGTGGTCCAACATTCTGGCTGAGAGGTGTAAGAAGCTTATTGATGGTTATAGGAAGCGACTGATGTGCAACCAAATATTAAGTTAAGGGTGCCAATAATTTTGTCCAGACCATTTTTGGAGTTTGGTGTGACATCATGTCAAATTAGCTTTTTTTCCTGCCTTTTTTGGTTTAGTTCCAATGCACACAAAGGGAATAAACATGTGTATAGCAAAACGTGTTACTGCAATCCTTTTCTGTGAGCAATACTTCATTTTCTAGAAAAATTTCAGGGGTGCCAACATTTACGGCCATGACTGTATGTGTGAGAAAAAATAGTCGGGGGAAAAAATAACACTCTGAAAATAACCCGTCACTCTTAGTAAATCAGGGCCATTGTTGGCATATTGGCATATTGCCAGTGGCACCAGGAAAGCATTTTGCCACTTTGTCTCATGTGAGCTCCATTCTTTTTTTAGGTAGTTGCATGTACAGTCATTATACTTTACTGAATCTTGCATACACACACACACACACACACACACTCACACATACATGTACACACACATGAAACCATAGCATATTTGTACCTGCAAATTGAATTCACTTTGTTAGAAGGTGCTTACTTTGTTGTATGCATTCTACATTTTAGGTTGTTGACTTACTCGGTTTTGGTTTTCCACCTGTAAAAGGCTGTTTTAACCCCTTAAGGACGCAGGGTTTTTCCGTTTTTGCACTTTCATTTTTTCCTCATCACTTTCTAAAAATAATAACGCTTTCAATTTTGCACCTAAAATTTCATATTATGGCTTATTGTTTGTGCCACCAATTCTACTTTGCAGTGACATTAGTCATTTTACCAAAATATCCACAGCGAAGCGGGAAAAAAAAATTGAACAAAATATGCCATTTTGTAAATTTTGGGGGCTTCCGTTTCTAGGCAGTGCATTTTTCATTAAAAATGACATCTTATCTTAATTCTATAGGTTAATACGGTTAAAATGATACTCTACTTATATAGGTTTGATTTTGTATTACTTCTAAAAAAAAAAATCATAACAACATGCAAGAAAATGTATATGTTTAAAATTGTCATATTCTGACTCCTATAACTTTTTTTTATTTTTCTGCATATGGGCTGGTATGATGGCTAATTTTTTTGCGCCATGACCTGAAGTTTTTATCGGTACCATTTTTATATTGATCGGACTTTTTGATCGCTTTTTATTCATATTTTCATTATATTAAAAAGGTACCAAAAATACACTATTTTGGACTTTGGAATTTTTTTGCGCATACACCATTGACCATGCGGTTTAATCAGTGATATATTTTTATAGTTTGGACATTTCAGCATGCGGTAATACCACATATGTTTACTTTTATTTTTATTTACACAGTTTTTTTTTCAAATGGGAAAAGGGGGGGATTCTTACTTTTATTAGGGAAGGGGTTAAAAAGATCTTTATTAACTTTTTTTCACACTTTTTTTTGCAGTGTTATAGCCCCCCCCCCTAGTGGCTATTACACTGAACATACCGATCTCATATACAGATCATTGCCGTGCATTGACACGGCAAAGATCAGTGTTATCGGCGGTCGATTGCTCAAGCCTGGATTTCAGGCTTGGAGCAATCAATTGCCGATTGGACGCGACAAAGGCAGGTAAGGAGACCTCCGCTCACATCCTAGCTGATCGGGACATCACAATTTTACCGCGATAGTCCCGATCAGCCCGACTGAGCTGCCGGGAAGCTTTTACTTTCATTTTAGATGGGGCGATCAACTTTGAACACAAGGGGTTAAAGGGTTAATAGCACGCGGCACAATGATCGGTGCCGCACGCTATTAGCCCAGGGTCCCGGCTGTCATTAGCCGCCGGGACCAACCCGGCGTGACCCCACGTTATATACTGGGCACAGGGCATACAGGTATGCCCTGCGTCCTTAAGAGGTTAATGTGGTACTCCGATGGCAAACTTTTTTTTTTTTTTTTAAATCAACTGGTGCCAGAAAGTTAAACAGATTTGTAAATTACGTCTATAAAAAAAATCTTAACTTATTAGCTGCCGAATACTACAGAGGAAATTTGTTTTTGGAACACAGAGCTCTCTGCTGACATCTCTGTCCATTTTAAGAATTGTCCAGAGTAGGAGAAAATCCCCATAGCAAACATATACTGCTCTGGACAGTTCCTAAAATGTCAGCAGAGAGCACTGTGTTCCAAAAAGAAAATAATTTCCTCTGTAGTATTCAGCAGCTAATAAATACTGGAAGGATTAAGATTTTTTTTTTTTATAGAAGTAATTTAAAATCTGTTTAACTTTCTGGCACCAGTTGATTTAAAAAAAAAAAAAAAATAATAGTTTTCCACCGGAGTACCCCTTTAATTGAGGCAGAATAGAGCTGGATTCTACCTACCCCTAAGTTAGTTTTGTAGATCTAGGCACTGGAGGGGTGAGTCTGTTTATTGTAGGAAACCCTGTGTATGAGGTTTCTAGCTGTAGCAGGTGGGCTAACACAATTTAGTTAAAATGTGTGCAAAACCCCACAAACTTTAAGTACAGTAAATATAGCAGAGATGCCATGTAAAATAATCCATATGTTCAATATTTGTGAATATTAATACTTACATAGTGCTGCTGCAATTTCCCTAGAGATGCTGAATTTTATGTTGCATTATACACTGATCAGTCATAACTATAGCACCGCCTGCTTACTGTTGTGCTACCAAAATAGCTCAGACCAGTCAGGGAATGGATTCCGCAAAGTGTCTGAAGTCGTCCTGGGGTATTTGGTACACAGACATTAGCGGCAGATTTGATCAGCTGTGAGGTTCACTCCAGACACTGGGTTCAGCTGACTTTAGTATAAGGTGTATGGGCACCTTTACATCTGCCCATTTTTCCTGCTTCCAAAACATCAACTTCAAGAACATACAGTTCACTTACTGCCTAATATGTCCAATCCCTATAAAGGGGCCATTATAATGAGATAATAAATGTAATGTTCTTACTGTGTTTTAATGTTAAAGCCAATCTGTAAATAGTGCTTGATTATTAAGCCAGTAAATAAACGTGTCCACATGGCTAATCATTGTCTGTACTGTAGCCTATAGAATCAATCATGACTTAAAAACAATGCATTTTTTTTTGTTGCTGTCCCCAACACCTGTTTGACATATATATTTATCATAGACGTTCCCTACCTCCCATCCATGCCCTGAATTAAGTATCTGTGTGGCTACAGACACACAAACCCCCTGTGAAAGAAAAGAAATGTTTTAGACATAAGTTTTCCTCTTGCCCTCCCCAAATCACTATGAATAAATCATTGTTCTATTAAAGCTAAGCAGCTGTTTTCCATCAATGGTTGGCCTATTGCTGGAAAGACGCTGTGGCACACGGACAGGCTTTCAACTCTTTTCACCTCCTCCGAAGCGTAGCTGTTTATATACCCACAGCCTTTTGGAGAAGGGATTTTTCGCACGAGCAGCGTGTAAATGGCTAATTCAGTGGGTTTTTTGTCAGAAGGGTTAAGTGGGCTAAATGTTTTCAACCCCCCCTTCATAAAAAGGCCTTAGTCCATGAAAAGCTATATTTACATTGTAATGACTAAAGAACAGTTTAAGTGTTGAATAGGCAGCTTACAGTGGGTGTGCATGAGGGCTGACACCAGCACCTCTTCAGTGGCAGTAAGGATTAGATGTAGTGCCAGCTGCCCCCAGATCCCAAGCCTGGTGAGATACACTGAACTCCATCTAGGATTTGTAACAGATCTCATTGTCCAAATAATTCCTGGTCGGCATCGATTCTAGGTATTCATTTGTATGATCATCTGTTCAGAAATTTCCGTAGGACTGTTGAAAACATGATATTAGAACTTTTCCTGGTTAACACCTTTATTCAACCAGCACTGACGTGAAAAGTTACATGATAGATGTGTTTAGCCAAAATGCCATTTCGTTTCCTATATTTCAGAGCTCATTGAAAAAGATCGCAAGCATGGTTTGGTTAAATTGCAGAGAACATCGAGTTCTTGCCAGGAGTCACAAGGTGGGATTGGATACTTTAAGGCATGATGCTATATAAAATTATATAAAAATTCATTAAAATTATTTATCGTTTCAGTAAGAAAAGGAAAAATACATTAAAAAAGATAGGATAGGTTCATACACAATGGTATACATGCTCCTAATTACCGGCTGGAAAAATTGCACATGTTTTACCGTGATTTGCTTTTGTGATATAGATATTGGCCATCTGCTTTTTACAAGTGAAACCACAATTGTTTTTTAAATGTTCACCTGTGAAAAATGTGTCCAGTAACTGTAATTCATGTAGCAATTCACCATAAAACATGTGCGTGATAATTGGCCACATAATACACTACTGCTAGGTGTGAGCCGTGCCTTACTGAAGTCAAGGGACATGTTAATATGTGCGGCTAATGTCACTGAATATAAAGAAATCATTTTCCGAGCTATTGGTATTGGTAAAGAGTACCTGTCATCAAATCATATTTTCAAAGCTAACTCGGGCTATGTTTTCTAACTGCCCCTAAGGTTGCGTTCACACGGCCGTCTACTTCCGTTCCATTCTCCCGTCAAAATAAAAAACGGATAAAAAAAAAAAAAAAAACGGACAATAACGGATGAAAATGGATGTTATCTGTTTGGAACCCGTTTGGATCCGTTTTTGTTCAGTTAATCAACCCAAAAAAATTATTTTTTTTGTTCTGAGCATGCTCAAAAGTAAAAATGGATCAAACAAACTGATAAAAAAAACAGATAAAAAAAACAGATGACACTAAAGGCTCATCCGTTTTCCATAGACTTCAATGTAAAATTTACCGTATCCATTTTTTCTTCCGTTTTTGGACGGAAGAAAAAATACTGCATGTGCCGTTTTTTCTGCCGTAAAAAAAAAAAAAACGAAATGAGTGCAGACGGGTGCAAACGGATTGTAAAAAAATCCCATTGACATGAATGGGGTTTTTAAAAAAAACGTTTTGAATCCGTTTACAGCCTGCAAAAAAGGAAACAAAACGGGGGGAAAAAAATGGGGACAAACGGCTGTGTGAACGCACCCTAATACTCCTCCTGCCCTTAAAAAAATGTCTGAGCTTTACAAAGCTGTGTATCTTACCTTTCCCCTTGCTCACACTGTGTGAGCTCCTGGCAGGAGAAAGTGGGCGCTCCCGAGCAGGCGCGACAACACTGTAGCCTGCGAGAGCTGTCGCCTCACCATGCCCTGCACGCACTTCCTGAGTTTGGTCTCCTGTCAGGAAAAGGCCAGACAAACTCCTGACTCCCTGGTCATTCGCTTTTGATTCTGTCAGGCCAGTAGGAAACCTAACTGTTTGACTTGTGGCAGGGAACAGAAAAGAGCCACCCAGTGGCCATTTTTTCAATCACATTAAAAAACATATAAAGGTTGAGAATTTTAACAGCAAGTAAATAGCAAAGTGTCTTATAATTAAATAAGGAACAATATATTAAAACTTTAGTTTGGTGACAGGTACTCTTTAAAACAGCTGTCAGCTGAGCAATCATTATTAGTACACGGAACCTAAGAAAATAATTATTTAAGAGATGCTACTTGGACCTCTGTGTTTTTAAAACCTCTCCAAAACTGGTGTGAAACATAATGAAATGATCACATCTGGCCAAGTTGTGCATGTTCGTCAGGTTAGAGTTACATGCCAGGCCAATCAGCAGCTGAGGAGGGGGTATTTGTATCCTCCTCAGCCTTCTAGTTGGGTTCTTTATTTTCAATTTCAGTTCAGTATCACACCTGTCTGTGTCTGTTTACACTTATAACTTGTAGTAGTTATGGCTTTTGTAGTTCTGACTTGTTTGTTAAGCATTTAGTATAGTTCTGTTTGTCTATTGATATCTGCCTGTACTATGATCAGGTTAGTCCTGTCTAGTTATTATCTATTATATGAACCTATATTCAAACCTTTCTGCAGATAGGTATGGGATGGCACCACTAGCTATGTAACCAATAGCAACACACAGTTGGAAGTGGCATGTAACAGCGCAGCAGGTACACAGCAACCTCAGTGAGTCTCCGGAGGTGCTAGGACATGATACAAGGATAGACCTTAGCATATACTGTATAATGTAGCTATACTGAAATATATTGCAATCAACACTCAGCATAGGACTCAAAGCTCCTTTTCGGATCAGTCGGGGGACCAGGACCCCAGAAGTGTGTGGGTGCTCAGAGGCGACTGCTGGCAGTTTCGCGCAAGGTGTGCTTCTTAAGTGCACCTTGTGCGAAACCGCTGGCAGTCACCTCTGAGCTTCCACACACTTCTGCGGTCCTTGTCCCCCGACTGGTCCGAAAAGGAGCATCGAGTCCTATGCTGAGTGGCTAGTGCAGGCTATTTCAGTATTGCTACATTATACATTATATTTGTCTTTGCCTTTTCCTCCATGGTTGGATCCTGATCCATAGCTAGTGTCACGATGCCGGCTGGCAGGAGGTGGATCCTCTGTGCCAGAGAGGGATTGGCGTGGACCGTGCTAGTGGACCGGTTCTAAGTCACTACTGGTGTTCACCAGAGCCCGCCGCAAAGCGGGATGGTCTTGCTGCGGCAGTAGTAACCAGGTCGTATCCACTAGCAACGGCTCAACCTCTCTGACTGCTGAAGATAGGCGCGGTACAAGGGAGTAGACAAAAGCAAGGTCGGACGTAGCAGAAGGTCGGGGCAGGCAGCAAGGATCGTAGTCAGGGGCAACGGCAGGAGGTCTGGAACACAGGCTAGGAACACACAAGGAAACGCTTTCACTGGCACGATGGCAACAAGATCCGGCGAGGGAGTGCAGGGGAAGTGAGGTATATATATGGAGTGCACAGGTGAACACACTAATTAGAACCACTGCGCCAATCAGCGGCGCAGTGGCCCTTTAAATCGCAGAGACCCGGCGCGCGCGCGCCCTAGGGAGCGGGGCCGCGCGCGCCGGGACAGGACCGACGGAGAGCGAGTCAGGTACGGGAGCCGGGGTGAGCGGGCGCCAGCCGCATCGCGAATCGCATCCCGGCTGGAGGCGGTATCGCAGCGCACCCGGTCAGTGGATCTGACCGGGGCGCTGCAGCAGCGAGAGTGTAGCGAGCGCTCCGGGGAGGAGCGGGGACCCGGAGCGCTCGGCGTAACAGCTAGTAGCTTTGCCACGGCCTGGAGTCTGGTTCATTCCTGTATTTAGTCTCTGTAACTTGAACCTGTATTTTCACCTGTGTTCAGACCCATTTGTGTTTATGCTTTGTGCATTTACCTTTTATTGTTTTAGTTCTGAGGCTTTTGTCTGTACGCTATATAACTGCCGCTTTGTTTCCCTGATATCTATTTGTTACTACTTTGTATTTCTGCTGTCATTTAGTTACCTGGTTCCCTGTTGGTTTGTTAGCTTGTTATCTTTTGTATCCTGAATTGCATCCCTGACCTGCGTACAATTCTGTTTATTGTTTTGTCTTTGATGCCCCTGCACTTTAGTCCAGTGGAGGGACTGGTGCCTAGTTGTAGAGCCGCAGCTTAGGGTGGTTATGCAATTAGACAGGGAAAGGGTTCTTGGTAAGCTTAGAGTGCACTATTCCCTGCCTGACATAATACATAATTTGGGTTTTTGTTACTGTTTGTGGTATTTTGAATTGTTTTTAAACTACTCTTGCATGTTTTCTTTTACAAAGTATTAAGTGACCTTGCCTGACCCCTCATATAAGGAAAGGCACCCTGATAACTGGGCAGCACAAAAGAAAAGCCCAACTCAATGAATATATCAATTAAAAAAAGAATTATAAAATATAGTAACACTGCACAGTAGAGGACAGTCGGAGTGGCACCACTGTAGATCAACAATACCTACATGTAGCACATCTCCATGACATATCTGGAAACGAATGCAAAAATATAAGGGTGCACAAAGCCAAGAAATAATGAAGACCAAAAGGAAAGCAAAAACATAGAAAAAGAGGCTATTGGCACCATTTAAAACTTGTAGCTTTAGTTTTGTAGTTTTTTTTTCTTCTTCTCTCACCTTTTGGCGGACAGGGGTGGGTTCTAGGGGGATATAATTGTTATAAGATTCTGTATGAGATATTAATTATGTTGTATGTTGTAACATTGGAAAATTAAATAAATACAAACAAACCAAAAAATAAATAAATAAACTTAGTCCGCTTCCTCTGGCCTCTCTTGCTAGAGGAAGTGGGAAGACTGTGAAACAGCACCATTGCCTATTCCACGCTCAGCCTCTGCTGATGCGGTTTTTTGTTTATCCCTGCCGGGAGTCAGTTGTTTTTAAATGGATGACTAAAAGATGGAATACGTTTTAAATAGGTGATTGCCAATAGCCTCTTTTTCTAAAATATACAGTTAACTGTGGACAAATATTGAAGTATATTAAGTCTCACAAATCAGGAAAAAGTTCTCTGTACTTAAATAAACTTATTGGCTACATTGCAGTCTTTGTTTCTTCAGAGTTGCTTAGGTCTGTGTATGGTAGTCTTACTTAGTCTCTTTATGGTGATGCTAAAACCGATCAAATAATTGTCTCTATGTATTTTGCAATAGTGAAGCCCCAGGCAACATCTCTAAAATTAGAACTGAACTATAGCTAGTAATACTATTGTATGAATTCTCATTTTATATTGTACCATATTATCCAAAATATGTCTATGACTTTATTAGGTTTTGGACTGTTGTCCGGGACGTGATCAGGGACATGGATTGTGAACAGACAAAGTTTGTATAATAATTTGTGGCACACTGAGCTTGATGACCTATAACCCCATGCTCTTAGCCCAATACCACACTGTGCAGGCCTATGATTTTTGTTGATTCTGTAGTAGATTGAACTTTGATTCATAAAACTTGTTTTGCAAAGAGCTAACACTAGGGAGCTAGTGATTTTCTACTTAATCTACTGACACAAATGTATACTGCTATGTAAGGGTCTATTCACACGTACAGTATTCTGCACAGATTTGATGTGCAGGATTTCAAGCTGTGTTCAGTCATTCATTATACATTAAAATCTCCAGCAGAAAATCCTGCGCATCAAATCTGCGTAGAATACTGTACGTGTGAATAGACCATAAATCTGTGAAACAGCTTCATAGGAATGCAAAGTAATTTATAATAAGTAAAGAAGGTATTAAATGGCTTTTAACTGGTCAACGAAAAGTGTGAGTGGTGGATACAAATGCTATTCCCAGGCAGGTAATGTTCCTCTTCACCTTTCTCCTTTAGAACCAAGAACAGGCTTTAGCTGGAATAAACTGTTCAGTACACTAGAAAAGTAAAGGCTATTAACAACTAATAGCTATCAAAGAGCACTGAGAAACTGACCTGGCTTCCAACAGGCAACTAATTTCTAAAGAAATAAAGCAGCAAAAGTCCCATTAAGAGTGCAACCTCCCCGCCCCCCATGGGTTTGCACGCTGCTAAATTGTGAGAACTCTCTGGAGCAGTCTAAGGTCAGTAAGGATGGTCTAATTAATACTTTAGTTCCACAAGAAACTGCCAAGAGACATTCAGATACGCGTACACTTTGATGTAAATGATACTTGTATGTAAATGCATAGCTATAGTCATGGTACTGTTTTGACCTCCGGTAGCACATATGAAGGTAGTCCATATGTACAATGGATTCAGTGAGTTTTCAGACCCTTTTACTTTTTTGTTATCTTGTGATGTTGTGCTAAAATAAAAAATCAAGTTCTCCTATGATTCTGCTCTCAATACCTCATAATGACAATTTTTTTTTTTTAAATGTTAGTGAATAAAAAAAAAAAGAAAAATTGGCCATTCAGACCCTTTGCTTAGACACTTGTAATTTAGCTCTGGGGATCTTCTAATGATGTTGAACATCGTTAAGATGTTTCTACACCTTGATTGGAGTCACCTGCAATAAAGTCAGGTGATTGGACATGATGTGGAAATAATCTGGAATTGGTCAGCACTCAGAACAGGTTAGGGTCTCGTGGGAAGGACAAAATCAGTATAGAAGAAAATCCCAGCACACTGGTGTATTTCAATAAGCTTTATTCAGCTACTCTGCTGAAGGCATTCTCAACAGCTCAGGCAGAACAGCTCAGAGAGTAGTTGTGAAAGGCTCAGTTGTGAGCTGCAACTTGTTCAGCAAAGTAGCTGAATAAAGCTTATTGAAATACATCAATGTGTTGTGAGTTTCTTTTATACTCATGATGTGGAAATACACAGCCCTATCTACACAGCTCACAATGCATTTTAGAGGATTAACCAGGCCATGAGGTGGAAAGAGCTGCCTATAGAGAAGAGACAGCTCTGGAGAAGGCTCTGAAAAACTATTCTGCTGCACTGAAAGTTCCCTAAAGCACAGTGGTGTCAATAATTCTTGAATAGAAGAAGTTTAGAACAACCAGGACTCTATGGGAGAGATTCATCAAGACATGTGCTGAGGAAAAGTTGACCAGTTGCCCATAGCAACCAATCAGATCGCTTATTTTATTTTTCTAAGGCTTTTTTAAAAATGAAAGAAGCAATCTGATTGCTTGCTATGGGCAACTGGTTGACTTTTCCTCTGCACAAGTTTTGCGGAATCTCCTCCTATCACCCTTCAGGGAAGCATGGTGCCAGCAAACTGGGGTGGTGGTTTTCACTGGCTGGGAAAGGGAGGCAGATTAGTGTTAAGGAAAGCTGAATGGAGTACAGATATACTTTTTTTTTTTTTTTTTTTAAAGAAAACCTGATCCAGTATGTTCTGGACCTTAGACTGGGCTGAAGGGCTTCCCACACGACAATGATTACCCTAAGCTCACATCAAAGACAAAACCTGGCTGCATCTGAGCTTCTTTGCACTACTGTTTCACAGACTTTTCACTGCTAAAACACCATTTCAGCTCTGCTACTCTGCTGTGCTACACTAAAACCATCTCTAGCATCAGCTACCCCCTCCTGCCTGTATCCCTGGTGCATGGAACCATGGTGTTTTGGCCTGCTTGGTCAACTACCACCTAAGTGGGACTCTTGTGTTAGTGACCTGGTATCTCCCCTGGAGTAGAAGTCCAGCTTTCACATCCTGGAGGGAAAAAAAAGGGTGAAAACAAGGGGAATACGCCCATAAGTTTGGCCCAAAGCAAAACTGGTAGGTGGCACAGTGGGTCCTCACTCATTGGGGCGTTACAAGCATTCATGACCAAGTTGTGTTAAATTTCCATGAGGGTGGGTGACCGGTACTTAGGTAAGGATAAGTATATCAATCCAGTCAACATTTAACCCCTTCAGGACGGAGCCCATTTTGGCCTTAAGGACCGGAGCGTTTTTTGCACATCTGACCACTATCACTTTAAACATTAATAACTCTGGGATGCTTTTAGTTATCATTCTGATTCCGAGATTGTTTTTTCGTGACATATTCTACTTTAACATAGTGGTAAATTTTTGTCGATACTTGCATCCTTTCTTGGTGAAAAATCCGTAAATTTGATGAAAAATTTGAAAATTTAGCATTTTTCTAACTTTGAAGCTTTCTGCTTGTAAGGAAAATGGATATTACGAATACATTTTTTTTGGTTCACATATACAATATGTCTACTTTATGTTTGCATCATAAAATTGACGTGTTTTTACTTTTGGAAGACACCAGAGGGCTTCAACGGTCAGCAGCAATTTTCCGATTTTTCACAAAATTTTCAAACTCAGTATTTTTCAGGGACCAGTTCAGGTTTGAAGTGGATTTGAAGGGTCTTCATATTAGAAATACCCCATAAATGACCCCATTATAAAAACTACACCCCCCAAAGTATTCAAAATGACATTCAGTAAGTGTTTTAACCCTTTAGGTGTTTCACACGAATAGCAGCAAAGTGAAGGAGAAAATTCACAATCTTCATTTTTTACACTCACATGTTCTTGTAGACCCAATTTTAGAATTTTTACAAGGGGTAAAAGGACAAAATTTTTACTTGTATTTGTAGCCCAATTTCTCTCGAGTAAGCACATACCTCATATGTCTATGTAAAATGTTCGGCGGGCGCAGTAGAGGGCTCAGAAGGGAAGGAGCGACAAGGGGATTTTGGAGAGTACGTTTTTCTGAAATGGTTTTTGGGGGGCATGTTACCTTTAGGAAGCCCTTATGGTGCCAGAACAGCAAAAAAAAACCACATGGCATACCATTTTGGAAACTAGACCCCTCGGGGAATGTAACATGGGATAAAGTGAACCTTAATACCCCACAGGTGTTTCACGACTTTTGCAAATGTAAAAAAAAAAAAAAAATTTTACCTAAAATGCTTGTTTTCCCCAAAAAATTTTATTTTTAAAAAGGGTAATAGCAGAAAATACCCCTAAAAATTTGAAGCCCAATTTCTCCCGATTCAGAAAACACCCCATATGGGGGTGAAAAGTGCTCTGCTGGCGCACTACAGGTCTCAGAAGAGAAGGAGTCACATTTGGCTTTTTGAAAGCGAATTTTGCTCTGGGGGCATGCCGCATTTAGGAAGCCCCTATGGTGCCAGGATAGCAAAAAAAAAACACATGGCATACCATTTTGGAAACTAGACCCCTCGGGGAACGTAACAAGGGGTTAAGTGAACCTTTATACCCCACAGGTGTTTCACGACTTTTGCATATGTAAAAATTTTTTTTTTTTTTTTAACCTAAAATGCTTGTTTTCCCCAAAATTTTACATTTTTAAAAAGGGTAAAAGCAGAAAATACCCCCCAAAATTTGTAACACAATTTCTCCCGAGTACGGCGATACCCCATATGTGACCCTAAACTGTTGCCTTGAAATACGACAGGGCTCCAAAGTGAGAGCGCCATGCGCATTTGAGGCCTAAATTAGGGACTTGCATAGGGGTGGACATAGGGGTATTCTACGCCAGTGATTCCCAAACAGGGTGCCTCCAGCTGTTGCAAAACTCCCAGCATGCCTGGACAGTCAACGGCTGTCCGACAATACTGGGAGTTGTTTTGCAACAGCTGGAGGCTCCGTTCTGGAAACAGTGGCGTACCAGACGTTTTTCATTTTTATTGGGGAGGGGAGGGGGGCTGTGTAGGGGTATGTGTATATGTAGTGTTTTTTACTTTTTATTTTATTTTTTGTGGTAGTGTAGTGTAGTGTTTTTAGGGTACTGTCGCACGGGCGGGGGGTTCACAGTAGTTTCTCGCTGGCAATTTGAGCTGCAGCAGAAAGTTTGCGGCAGCTCAAATTTGCAGCCAGATACTTACTGTAATCCTCCGCCCATGTGAGTGTACCCTGTACGTTCACATTGGGGGGGGGACATCCAGCTGTTGCATAACTACAACTCCCAGCATGCCCGTTGGCTGTCGGTGACTGCTGAGAGTTGTAGTTTTGCAACAACTGTAGGTACACTGGTTATGTATCACTGAGTTTGTGACCTAACTCAGTGTTTCACAACCAGTGTGCCTCCAGCTGTTGCAAAACTACAACTCCCAGCATGTACGGTGCATGGTGTAAGGTGACTGCTGAGAGTTGTAGTTTGCAACAGCTGGAGGCACACCGGTCGTGAAACACTGAGTTAGGTAAAAAAAAACTCTTGAGTTTCACAACCAGTGTGCCTTCAGCTGTTGCAAAACTACAACTCTCAGCAGTCACCGACAGCCAACGGGCATGCTGGGAGTTGTAGTTATGCAACCAGCAGATGCACCACTACAACTCCCAGCATGCACTTTAGCTGTTTGTGCAAGCTGGGAGTTGTAGTTAGACAACAGCTGAAGGTACACTTTTCCATAGAAAGAATGTGCCTCCAGCTGTTGCAAAACCATAAGTCCCAGCATGCCCATAAGGGAATGCTGGGAGTTGTGGTGGTCTGCCTCCTGCTGTTGCATAACTACAGCTCCCAGCATGCCCTTTTTGCATGCTGGGAGCTGTTGCTAAGCAACAGCAGGAGGCTGTAACTCACCTCCTGCTGTTGCTTCATCGCTGGACTGTCCCTCGCCGCCGCAGCTGCTCCTGGGGCCCCGATCCCAACAGGGGCGCCGGGGATCGGGGTCCCCAGCACCGGGGGTCAGAGACGGCCCCGAACAGCCAGTAATTCCGGGTCACCGGAGACCCGATTGACCCGGAATCGCCGCAGATCGCTGGACTGAATTGTCCAGCGATCTGCGGCGATCGCCGACATGGGGGGGCATAATGACCCCCCTGGGCGATATGCCGGGATGCCTGCTGAACGATTTCAGCAGGCATCCGGCTCCGGTCCCCAACCGGCTAGCGGTGGGGGCCGGAATTCCCACGGGCGTATGGATACGCCCTCGGTCCTTAAGGACTCGGGATTCAGGGCGTATCCATACGCCCTATGTCCTGAAGAGGTTAAAACTGGTACAGCTATCCACCTCCTGTGGAAATAGGAAAAGCTGCTCATTTATTTTTGTTTCCTTTAGGCTGGGTTTTCACTTGTTTTTTTTGTACACCTAAAAAAAACGCCAGCAAAAATGACAGAAAAACTGCCACAGGTTTTTCCTGCGTTTTGGCAGTTTTTCCACAGAGTCTAAGGAGATGAGGAGTGATGTACAGCATCAGTACTCACCTCCCCCGGCCATATAGTATACAGGGGGGCATAGTGTACCCGTGTATACTATACAGGAGCTGGGAATCCTGTCACCAGACTGACAAGACTCCCTGCTCCTATAGCACCTTTGTGTGGTATACAGAATATACAGCTATCTATAGATAGCTGTATATAGTGTATACAGAACAGGAGGTCCACTTACCTCCCTCGTTTCTGTCATCACCGGGTCTATGTAGCTCCGCCCCCTAGTGATGACATCACTAGGGGGCAGAGTTACAGACGGGAGTCAGGCTAGTAAGGCTCTGTGAGGTTCTGTTCACATTGTCCATATAATTGTCCCGTATGTATTGTCCCGTATAATGTGAACAGACCCTTATGGCAGTGTCGTCCCAGATAGGGAGACTCCAGCTGTTGCTAAACTACAACTCCCAGCATGCCCAGACAGCCAAAGGCTGTCTGGGCATGCTGGGAGTTGTAGTTTTGCAACAATTGGAGGCTCCCTGTTTGGGAAGACATTGCAATATGGGCGCTCTACCCAGCGGACAGCGACAAAAATGTACTAACCAAAATTTTGTGTTTTTTTTTTCTTCTCGTTTCAGTTCCGTGTATGCAGAGGATTACGGCGGATTCGATGGATTACAACAGATAAACTGGATTTTTATTTTATTTTAATAAAATGGTTAACGAGGGCTGTGGGGAAGTGTTTTTTTTCATTAGTAATGGAGGTTGTCTAATAGATGGAATCCATTACTAAGCCAGGGCTTAGCATTAGTCCCAAAAACAGCTAGCGTTAACCCCCAATTATTACCCCGGTACCCACCGCCACAGGGGTGCCGGGAAGAGCCGGTACCAACAGGCCTGGAGCGTCAAAAATGGAGCTCCTGGGCCTAGGCGGTAACAGGCTGGCGTTATTTAGGCTGGGGAGGACCAGTAACAATGGTCCTCGCCCACCCTGGTAACGTCAGGCTGTTGCTGCTTGGTTGGTATTGTGCTGAGAATGAAAATACGGGGAAACCTATGCGTTTTTTAAATGTATTTATTTCTAATAACTGGAAGTTGTAGTTTAGCTTGAGTCTCCCTATCTGGTAAGACATTGGCAGAAGGGTCTGTTCACATTATCCAAAACCGACAATGTTAACAGAGCCTTATACCCTTACCAGCCTGGATCCCGTCTTTAGCTCCACCCCCTAATGACGTAATCACTAGGGGGTGGAGCTACACTGACCTGCGGGGACTTCTTCATCTTCTGCATACACTATATACAGCTATCTATAGATAGCTGTATATAGTGTATACCGCCCAAAGGGTTAACCTACACTGTCCAGCAGTGTAAGTTAACTCTTTCCTTGCCTGGCTTGCATATAGCACACAGCTCAGCAAGGGATTAAGTGAGCCAGCAATGTGTATACTGTATACACATTGCAGGCTCACTGTAAGTTCTTGCTGGGCAGTGGGTATACGATGTACAGTATATATACTGCTCAGCATCAGCTGTTCTCCCAGCTCTGTAGCCCTGAGAACAGCTGAGTCCAGACTTCAGGACGATCGCAGCGGGTGTCAGGAGGAGTGACATCTGCTGTGATCTGTCCCTTACTTTAGGTACTACTGCTCCCAACATAGAGCACACCCTACTCCATGCTGGGAGCTGTAGTCTCTGCATTAATAGACAGATCGCAAAAAGTGTAACTCCTGACACCTGTGATCCTTCTGTATAATGTAAAGATGTGGGCGGACGGTCTTCTATGGTCCCCTGCACTGATGTATATATACACATATTCCTAGAGCTGTGATTGTCTGAAACCATCTGACCAATCACAGCTCTTTGCGGAAAATATGAATATGAGTATATATACAGCAGTGCAGGGGACCATAGAAGAGCGGCTGGCTGCATCTATACATTACACAGGACGACCGCAAAGCGGCGATCTGTCAATTAGTACAGGTACTACTACTCCCATCATGGAACAGTGTGTTCCATGCTGTGAGTAGTAGTACTACCTATAAAAATTTTAAAAAAAATTAAACACACACACACTACATTTTTATTATTGTCGGCTACATTTTTAGTTCCCCACCCGCCCACATAAATTGATCCCTGTAAAAATTAATTAAAATTTAGTTCTAAAAAAGATCAATTTAGTTAAATACAATTTTTCCATCACTACTATATCTTTTTTATTATTATTTTTTAATGATACCCCTACGAAATTTTAATAAAAAAGGTATCTCCATCACTTTTTTGGGATCGCTAAAGTCCTAAAAACCGCCTGAAAAAACGCCAAAGTTAAAACCCACATGGGGTTTTTCTTGGTGTTTTTTCACTCCCATAGACTTCTATGGAAGAAAAACTCCAAAATTTTCCCGAAAAAACGCCAAAGTCTCGACAAGAGGTCGTTTTTTAAAAACTGCCAAGGAGCCCAAAAACGCCAAAAGGATTAAAAAAAACGCCAAACTGAAAAACGCCAAGTGGATTTGCCATTTTGCAGTTTACTATTGACTTGCAGCTAACATCTGGCCGCAGCGTTTTTTCACAAAAAAAAAAGGCCATGCGGCAGAAACCTAGTGGAAACCTAGCCTCATTTCATTTGTTTCCTGACAGTTTCATTTTGCAGACTGAACCACAAAAATAGTCCTATATTTGAAAGTACTGGATTCAATTCATAATAGCTGATATTGAATTAATTTAGTACTTTTGATTGTGGTACTTGTTTTTGCTCCATCGCTAATACCTACTAAGGTTGTTTCTTACTGATTTCACAGACCCATTACAATATAAGAGCAATGAAAGCAGGGTTAACTATCCCCAGACTCTTATTTGAAGGTCTTAGACAAACATATTTTAGTGATTAGGGAAGAGGATATTGTTAGTTCCTGCTAGTAGATAACTTAACATATCCCAGTCCTGAGAATTTCACCCATGCAGAGAAAAATCTGCAAAGGGAGGGGAGGTCATTTCTGGGGGCTATAAGTATGCTGAAACCATACATTCTACCTGCCTATTTATCTAACTATTGCACTAGCTATCTGCATATCTCTTTATTATACCCACTTGTAGAGTATTCCTATTTAGTCTAGAAACAGTATGACATTTGAATGTGCCAGAATCCTGCTGGCAAAACCACAAAACCAATTAATAAAGTAGCCTTAACAGTATGTGATCTTTAACCATTTAGAGGGCTACATATGTTATTTTATATTGTTTTACCATTGAATTAGATTACAACCTGATGAATCTTTGACACCCATTTATCCAGTGTGGTTGTTAGCTCCTAACATGCCCATACGCTTACTAATGTGTACGAGGGCCTTCTTACTCTTCCCTGACAGATCATGTTAGAGGAGTGAAGGGTCGGGCATGTTGGGTTTCAACTGCTTTTGTTCTCCGAGAGATAAGCCGCCATAAAAGGTGTCCAGCAGCAGTTTATACCTCCTGTCTCCACTGAGAACATATAAATAGCAAGAGATGAGGGAAACATCTCCATAGTAATGGATTAGTAAGGAGACTATACTGCCTTTTTGAAACAAATGTCAGTGAAGTTTAACAAAATGTAACTGTACAATATAGAAGTAAAGGGGACAAAGGCGCATGAACATGGCAATGAACAAGACATATTACTTGTACCTTAAAGCATACCTGTCAGATCCCACAAAAAAAGAAGAATTTGTTACTCAGTACCTAATCCTGACCATGTACATTTAATTTGCATGCCTCCATCTCCAATATTTATTATAAAAATCCCTCTTTTCATAAAAAATCCTCCCAGGGAAAGGGGGCGTGTCCCTTCATTGTAGTGGTGGGAGGTGATTGGTGTATTTGCTCATGCAGCCTTGTCCGGGAATCATCTCTTGTCCATGACTCATGGACAAACCTGATACTCTTCTAGGACTGGTTAGTGTCCCCGTAGGGATTTTCAGCAGCCATTTTCTTTATTAAATAGTCAAAAAATGTAAACAACCATATTACAAAAGGTATTTATTTTCCATCAGTAACAACATATAAGAAGTCTTTGGATCTGTCAGTGCCCATTTAACTATCAATTGGGTATATTGCCTTTTTATTCTATACAGTTGTCTGTAAATCTGCAACAAACAGTACTATGCAACCAAATCCTCACCACATAATTTCTGTTTCTATTTTATTGCTTATCATTTCTTCCTTTTCCTTACTGAACTACACAGGGAATATCTGCAACAGATCAGTATAATGATGGCCCTGAATTGTCCAGTACTGTATAATAATTAGCATAAAAAATTCTAATGACAGGTTGTAAGCCGGAAATAATGGGAGGCAACAGATGAAAAGACAATGGAAAAAATGGTGTGTTATTGAAAAAAGATTGTGTATCACCAGGATGTACCATCCCTATATGGATTGCTCCATTTTAAGAAGGAATGCACCATTATATTCAAATGTGTGTTGGGTCTGGTACTAGTATAGTAGCCTGCACAGCTGTACCAGCTTCTACTGCGACTTTGTGCAAAAAAAGTTACAGAGAAGCGATCGCACAAAATGTTGTTCTGAAGTGATTTATTGTTTTTTGCACCAAATTTATCAAGCTCCCCTTGATAGTATGATAAATATAGCACATGTAAGCAAAACCAAAACAAAAATAAATGACTTCAAAAGACAACAATGATAAACCCTCCCCCCCCCCCTGAATGTGTTTACACCACTTACACCAAGTTACATAGAAGGATCATTGATCAAAAATGTATTCCGATTGCCACACTTGGAATCAGAAGGGACTTTGCAAAAAAATTGGTCAAAGGGTTTCATCTAGATCAAAATGTGTCACCATATACCTAATGACTGGACCCCATGAATGTTAAAGGTATAATAATTTAATATGTTTAAAGGAGAAATTATTGAAAAGTAGAACCCAGGAGATACAGGTACGTGTAGCTTTCTTAATTTTCTTTTATTCTTTATTTAAAGGGGTACTATGGTGACATTTTTTTTCCAAACCAACTGGTGCCAGAAAGTTAAACAGATTTGTAAATTACTTCTATTTAAAAATTTTAATCCTACCAGTACTTATCAGCTGCTGTATACTACAGAGGAAGTTGTGTAGTTCTTTCCAGTCTGACCACAGTGCTCTCTGCTGACACCTGTCTGTGTCAAGAACTGTCCAGAGCAGGAGAGGTTTGCTATGGGGATGTGCTCCTAATCTGGACAGTTCCTGACATAGACAGAGGTGTTAGCAGAGAGCACTGTTCTAAGACAGGAAAGAACAACTCAACTTCCTCTGTAGTTTACAGCAGCTGATAAGTACTGGAAGGATTAAGGTTTTTAATAAAAGTCATTTACAAATCTGTTTAACTTTCTGGAGCCAGTTGATGTGAAAGAATTGCTTTCGTCCGGAGTACCCCTTTAAAGTGCAGGCAGTCACAGAGACAGGCACTGAAAATACATACAAAACAGAACAATGTGATTGTCCAACAGGACCTAGCAGTGGTGGCCCACCCTGTAATAGACCCCCAGGTTTTCTAAGAAGCAAGAAGGGAGAAGAACTTTTCGCTCAAAGTGGTGAAGACGACGGGTGTGTACTCTAGCCCTAAACTAACACACTTAACAAAGCAATTCAATAAATTAAATGAGCAGGAGGTATTTCCATATATTAAGGATGACGTAGATGGGGACAACAGTAGGAGGTTAAGGAATTCTGGAATATTTTGAAAATCCAACCAGTAATACCATGTCTTGCATAATGTGCCATACGTCTAATGCAACACAGAGGTCAAATTTTCCATATGCTGAAGGTCATTCACCTTGGAGATCTTTCAAGAAAAAGGAGTTTCAGCCTTTATACATACAGGCCCATCGAACCACAACCAGATCACAGAGGTTATGTTTCATATAAATGTTCGTGTTGTCCTCACAGAGATGGAGCAGGAACAGAGCTGGATCCAGGTCCAGAGTCAGATTGGTGACCAGACGGATAACCTACACCTCAGACCAAAAGGGTGTTAACAGCGTTTACGACCAAAATATGTGGAAAAAAAGTACCTTTGGCCTCACAACATCTCCAGCAGGTAGGATCAGCTTAAGGGCACAAGGAATGTAATTTGGAGGAAACTTTATATTATTGAGAAAGCAACTTTTACCCCTTCTTGATAGTGGAGCTAACCAAGGGTTTTGGACCAACATGAACACCCATGATTCCTGTTAGAGGCAGAGTGGGTCTAAGAGGTCCAAAAACTAAGCACAGACTCTCAAAAGTAAAGTTAGACCTTTGAGCATTTTTGTAACTGTGCATTAGCAGCAAATCAAATTTCATTGGTTGCTAGAAGAAATCATTAAAATTTTTCTTTGCGACAGTTTTAATAAATCTCCCCAAATATTCAACTATGCCATAAGGCATAATGGTGCACAATGCTGAATAAGCTGGAGGCAGAACATAAAATGAATGTGGAAACTACAGGAAAATCCTGAAGGAAAACCTGATGCAGTTTGTAAGGCTGGGTTCACATATGTCCGATGTCCAGCATTGGAGAACTCAGCTTATATCTGGACGCAATTGATGCCACAACTGATGACAACAAGCATGTTACGAGTAGCCCTGCAGCAAGACACGCTGGCCGTGAGCGCACTCCTGCCCCATCCTCTCGTGCTGGCTTTGCTGCGGTTTGCATCGTGGGACATGCCCGCATGCGAATGCCGGGCCGTCACTCACCTTCCCGCTTCTCTGTCCCCTCCGCTGTCCCTGGCCGCCGATGCGTACATCCCCACCTCCTAGGGCGTGCGCGCGCCGGCTTCCTGTTATTTAAAGGGCCAGCACAATATTGATTGGTGCCTGTCTGGTCCTGACCTTATTTAACCCTACACTTCCTCTTCACCCCTGCGGGATATTTGTGCCTTTACAGCCTAAGAGAAAGCGTTCTGCTTGTGTCTTGCCTTGCCATGTATCTGAACCCTTTGCCACGTATCCTGACCTTGCTCCTGTGCCGCCTGCCCTCTGACCTCTTGCTACATGACCTGACCTTGCTACTGTTACGCCGAGCGCTCCGGGTCCCCGCTCCTCCCCGGAGCGCTCACTTCACTCTCCCCGCGGCAGCGCTCCGGTCACGTCCTCTGACCCGGGGCGCTGCGATTCCGCTGCCAGCCGGGATGCGATTCGCGATGCGGGTAGCGCCCGCTCGCGATGCGCACCCCGGCTCCCCTACCTGACTCGCTCTCCGTCTGTTCTGTCCCGGCGCGCGCGGCCCCGCTCCCTAGGGCGCGCGCGCGTCGGGTCTCTGCGATTTAAAGGGCCACTGCGCCGCTGATTGGCGCAGTGGTTCCAATTAGTGTTTACACCTGTGCACTTCCCTATATCACCTCACTTCCCCTTCACTCCCTCGCCGGATCTTGTTGCCTTAGTGCCAGTGAAAGCGTTCCTTGTGTGTTCCTTGCCTGTGTTTCCAGACCTTCTGCCGTTGCCCCTGACTACGATCCTTGCTGCCTGCCCCGACCTTCTGCTACGTCCGACCTTGCTTTTGCCTACTCCCTTGTACCGCGCCTATCTTCAGCAGCCAGAGAGGTGAGCCGTTGCTAGTGGATACGACCTGGTCACTACCGCCGCAGCAAGACCATCCCGCTTTGCGGCGGGCTCTGGTGAAAACCAGTAGTGGCTTAGAACCGGTCCACTAGCACGGTCCACGCCAATCCCTCTCTGGCACAGAGGATCCACTACCTGCCAGCCGGCATCGTGACAGCTACAGTGCTGCCAGTCCTGACCTCCTGCCAGTCCCTCACTACGTCTCTGTCTCTTTCCTTCTGTGCCACGCATCTCCTCAGCAGCCTTTTTTGGATTAGTCATGCCAGGGGTAGTGACCTGGGAGCCTGTGGCCGCAGCAAGTCTATCCCGCTGGTGAAAACCAGCAGCTCCTTTGACTCTGCTCCTGGTACGGCTCCTGCCATCATCCACAACAGGTATAGTGGATCCACACCACCTGCCGTTATAGTAAAATCCGGTCATGGATCCCACTGAGATGCCTTTGCCTAACGTTGCTGATCTCACCACCATTGTGGCTCAACAGTCACAGCAGCTAGCTCATCAAGTGCAACAGTTGAATCAATTATCCGCAAAGATGCAGCAGCTCCTCTCCGTTCAACAGCTGCAGCAGCCTTAACCTGTTCCTGTGGCTCCTTCGGTGTCTGCAGCTTCCGTGGCCTCCGTCGGCTCCAAGCTACATCTGTCCCTGCCAACAAAGTACAAAGGAGATCCAAAATTGTGCAGAGCGTTTGTGACTCAGTGTTCCATGCATCTGGAATTAATGGCTGATAAGTTCCCGGTGGAGCGAGCTAAGGTGGCTTTTGTGGTCAGTCTACTCTCTGGGAAAGCCCTGGCCTGGGCTACTCCTCTCTGGGACCGAAATTATCCTCTATCTTCCAACTTGCAAGCCTTCCTCTCAGCTTTTCGCAGTGTTTTTGAAGAGCCAGCACGGGTCTCCTTGGCCGAAACGGCACTACTGAACCTCCACTCCACTGTTGGTCACTACGTGGTCCAGTTCCGCACCCTAGCCTCCAAATTGGCCTGGAATGACGAGGCCCTGTGTCCTCCTTTAAAAAAAGGACTTTCCAGTTGAGTGAAGGATGCTTTCGCTGCACGAGATCCTCCATATTCCCTGAGTGACCTTATTCTGTTATCCACTCAAATAGAAGTGCATTTTGCCGAGAGGCAGGAGGAAGTTTGACAGGAACGTGAACCAGTTTAGACAAGTCTTCCGTTTCTTGGATATATAGTCTCCAATCAAGGCCTCCAGATGGACCCTGATAAGTTGTCTTCAGTTCTTAACTGGCCTCAACCTACTGGCCTGTGGGCTATACAACGCTTTCTGGGGTTTGCCAATTATCATCAACAGTTTATTCCACACTTTTCCTCCTTGGTTTCTCCGATAGTGGCTCTTACTAAGAAGAACAGTAACCCCAAATCCTGGTCTCCTGAGGCTGAAGAAGCCTTATCCCGATTGAAATTGGCGTTTGCCTCTGCTCCAGAGACCTGACCCAGAAAAACCCTTCTTCCTTGAAGTAGATGCCTCTCCAGTAGGAGCTGGAGCTATTCTGACCCAAAGTCCCTCACTACGTCTCTGTCTCTTTTCTTCTGTGCCATGCATCTCCTCAGCAGCCTTTGTGGACGAGTCGTGCCAGGGGTAGTGACCTGGGAGCCGCCTGCCACAGCAAGTCCATCCCGCTTTGCGGCGGGCTCAGGTAAAAGCCAGCGGCTCTTTAGAATCCACTCCCTTGTAAGGCTCACGCCATCATCCACAACAGGTATAGTGGATCCACACCACCTGCTGTTGCAAAGCATCAGTTGTCATCAGTTGTTTAGCATCCAGTGTCCATTGTTTCTGGACGTACTTTCTGGTACTGACCAGCTAGTCCAACCATCCAGCGTCCAAATTAAGATGTCGGATGATTGTTAAACTGCCCCTTTCAAATGAATGGCATCAGTTCTATCATAATTTTCCCTCCGGTGCATGCCAGAGGAAAATACTGCTGAACACCTGATGTATGTAAAGTAGGCCTAAGAAAGCTGTAAATTTAAAGAAATTTTTTTTAGCAAAACAGCAAATCCAGAGATGACCAAATGCTGAAAAGGAATGGCTGTAAAATACAATTTTAGGGCATGTTTACCCAGACTTAACGTCAAATTAAGAATTCCACATCAAATTCAGGCAGGAATCTTTTGCGCTGATTATATTGTGGTTTTCTAGGGGTGAAATTCTGCATAATACAGCATCTGACTTACATTGGAATCTGATAGAAAATACTTCTGTTCACCTGTATATTACATATAAGGCAAAGGCATGTGGAGGTGAAGTGGAGCACATAGACTGGTAATCAGCCTGCCAGATAAAGAAACGTGATTCATCACTTCACAAAACACATTTCTACTGTTTGCAGTGGCATCATACTTTACAACGTTCCATCCAATGCTTGGCATTGCTCCTGTTGATGTAAGCCCCAACCTGGTAATATGCTTTCAATAACTGTGTGACCCTACCCTAAGTATTACTTTTATCCGTACAATTTAATGGCAAAGATAGACAGAACCATGGAAGAACACTGATCACGTCTGTCTATATTCTTTGAAAAAGAAACTGTATCTGTTTTGTATGTAGCACCTGTACTATAGAAATGTTTTACTTTTATTCATTTGTCACCTTTGTTGACAAGTCTTACAAATCAGATTCATACGGTCCATTTAATGTAAAACCATCTTATGGAACTCCAAATGCATTATATCTAATGGTTTAAATGTATTCATTTTATACATGCATATTGCTTGTCTGTAAAGATTACAAACATCAAAGGCAATGGCAAATGGAATTTACATAAAAAATTTCCCAACCATAAAGCCATTCATTACTTGTGTGTATATTCATTTAGATCAGTGTGTACGCAAAAAAGTCAATACTGACAGATCACTTTTTGTTCATATCTCCATTTTTTAGAGTTTTTAAAATCTTTGCCTTGCGGGTTGGAATTCATAGGTTTTTTGAACTTTACCACATGGCGATCATGTGAGTGCATGATGAAGAATTTTGAGTAGAATATGAAGGCAAGTCCATGCTATTTGTGTCATTGAGAACAGTTAGTTATGGAATCCACAGAAAGCCCTTTGTTTACTTGTCTGACTGGCACATAGAGGGTTAAAGCCTCCAGCATGCTGATGAGAGATACATTTTATCTTTCTAAAGCGCTCCATAAAGTGGCCATAGGGATATTTCATCAGCATTCGAAGCCATGTTTGTCTAGGCTCCTTGAAGGGACATTAGCATCAAAATCAGTGTTGTCTGTTCCCGCATGAGAGGAGGAGGAGAGTCTGGGATGAGCAGTTTTCTCAGTTTGCTGTAGCCTTTTGGGTTGGACTTTGCAGTGCCTACTGGTAAATCTGATGAAAATTAGTCATTGAAGCAATGGAATTTTTTTTTTTTTATGTGACACAATTTCCAAACAATACAATTATCAATAATATTAATTGATGTATTAATACAGTAATGTAATTACAGCAAACCTCTTTTCAGGGTTAGAGAAAGAACCCTCTGGAACTTTAAGCTCACTGGGGACTTCTTTGAGTCAACATTCAATACTGGTCAGTAGAGCTTTTCTCTTTCAATTTCCCAGTCCTTATATCATGAATTTTAGAATGACTTGTATACAAAAATAAATACTATTTATTTTAGTGTTCGTGCACTCTACAACATAAAATCCTCTCCGGTGTGGAACTCCGCCAAACCTACACTATGCAATCCACTAGTATTCACAGGAGTAAATGCGTTTTTATTTGTATACACATCTAGGCAAGCAACTAACAACTTACAATTAATGCTTTCATAGTATTAAGGTAAAAAAAATCATATTAACAAAACTTATTGCAAATATTAACATGTCGTTTCTCTAAACATCATGGAGATAAGTCAGGGTCTGGCGCAACGTTTCGGGGCACCTCCCCCTCACTCATTCTTACTAGAGTCTATTACTAAGAACTTACTTATACAATTAACACATCTATGGCTTATTGCATTATTACCATTAATCATATCTATGCAAATAGTTTAAAACTATGTTATGGAATGTATATCTAAGTTATAAATAAGCGTTAAAACCACAAATTTCATTTAAATCTGATGGTTGTATACTATTTAATTCTGAGATCCAAAATGTCTCACGCTGTAATAAACGTTTTAAATGAAAACGCATTTACCCCTGTAAATACTGATGGTATGCTTACATACAGTACTATAACATGAACTGTAGGATTTTGCCATTTTAGTTTGCACTGAACTGTTTATGGCAATGTTTACCCAAAACACCAAATTACTACTGAAGGGGTTCTCTCAGTGAGTACCCATAGCTTGTGACCATAGAATAGATGTGCTCAATTTTTTAGTATGAAACAGTGAAATTGCCCTTAGGTTCTGGGAGATCACAGATGTTTGTTTACGTTCATTTGTCCTAGGGCTACATTTGAACTTTGGCCATGACAGAGGTTGCAAAGTCAGAGACCACTGTGTGATTCTACCTGAATTGCACTGCATTGGAGCTAATGAAAGTGAATGGGGTTGTGTTGCAAATCACAATTGGCCATAAATGTAAACCAACAGTCACCGAAAATCCATCCAAGATGACCTTCTGGTTGCGGTCATGTAATGTCCCAGTAAAGAACCTATTCCTGTACTACACTTAGGTCCTGTCAGGTTGAGTCCCTCAGTGACCTGGGGGCTCTCCTGCAGTGTCTCCCCTGCTGTTAGTACAATGTTATTTATTGTAATTGGTATATAGTCAGTATGCTAATGTATAGACAGTATAAAGGACATGGAGGACTAATGTAATTGTCTAAATGGACCTTTGAGATGTCACATGTTATGTTTATGTTACCCACATAGTCACCAGATTAAATGGGTATTCCAGGAAAACACTTTTTTTTATATATCAACTCGCTCCAGAAAGTTAAGATTTGTAAATTACTTCTATTAAAAAATCTTAATCCTTCCAATAATTATCAGCTGCTGAAGTTGAGTTGTTCTTTTCCATCTGACAAAAGTGCTCTCTGCTGACACCTCTGCCTGTCTCGGGAACTGTACAGAGTAGGAGAGGTTTGCTATGGGGATTTGCTTCTACTCTGGACAGTTCCTGAGACAGGTGTCATCAGAGAGCAGTAAGATAGAAAAGAACAACTCAACTTCAGAAGCTAATAAGTACTGAAAGGATTAAGATTTTTTTTTATTAGAAGTAATTTATAAATCTGTTTAACTTTCTGGAGCCAGTTGATATATATATATATATACCGTATTTATCGGGGTATACCACGCACCGGCCAATAACACGCACCCTCATTTTACCAAGGATATTTGGGTAAAAAAAGTTTTTTACCCAAATATCCATGGTAAAATGAGGGTGCGTGTGTGCGCGTGTATACCCCGATATACCCCCAGGAAAGGCAGGGGGAGAGAGGCCGTCGCTGCCCGCTTCTCTCCCCCTGCCTTTCCTGGGGTCTAGAGCGCTGCTGTCGGCCCTTCTCACCCCCTGGCTATCGGCGCCAGCTAGGGGGAGAGAAGGGGCAGCGGCACCCATTGCCGCCGCCGCTGCACCGTTGCCTCCCCCCATCCCCGGTGGCATAATTACCTGAGTCGGGTCCGCGCTGCTGAAGGCCTCCGGCGTGCATCCCCTGCGTCGTTGCTATGCACGGCGCGGCGCACTGACGTCATGCGCCGCGCCGTTCAGCAACGACGCCGGGGACGCACGCCGGAGGCCTGCAGCAGCGCGGACCCGACTCAGGTAATTATGCCACCGGGGATGGGGTGAGGCAACGGGGCAGCGGCGCCGGCAATGGGTGCCGCTGCCCCTTCTCTCCCCCTTGCTGTCGGTGCCGCTTCTCTCCCCCTGGCTATCGGCGCCAGCACCGATAGTCAGGGGGACAGAACGGGCAGCGGCGCCGATAGCCAGGGGGTGAGAAGGGCCGACAGCAGCGCTCTAGACCCCAGGAAAGGCAGGGGGAGAGAAGCGGGCAGCGACGGCCTCTCTCCCCCTGCCTTTCCTGGGGGTGTATCGGCGTATAACACGCACACAGACTTTAGGCAAAAAATTTTAGCCTAAAAAGTGCGTGTTATACGCCGATAAATACGGTATATATATATATATATATATATATATATATATATATATATATATATATAAAGTTTTTTCCTGGATAACCCCTTTAACACATGACCCCAAGTTTGACCAATGGGCTTCTGGTCTGGCCCACCTTTATAAGGAAGGGAGGTGCTGCAATTGCTCTCTGTTGTCTCTTTTTCTACTGGGTTACAGTCAAGACCTGATGTCTCAGTGCTAGTGTCCAGCTACCTGGAAGGCTTCAAATCTACCGTCACTTCCAGTAAGTCAAGTCTATGTCTGCTGTCGCTACCTACAATCCAGTCAAGCCCAAAGTCAATGATCTAAAGTCCATTACAAGTATAATTGGTCCCAGCAAGCTGCGAGGTCCTGTGTTCCTGGCCACCTCTCTGGGATTCTGTGCAAAGTATAGAGACTATAAAAACTGTCTGACCTCAGTAAAGCCTCCGTTAAACCATAACCTGGTTGTGGACTCTCATTTCACTGCCTAGCCATTGGGATAGTGGAGATATCGTTTGGGTGGTTCCCGATACCCAAAAACCACTATGGTGTCACAAACATTAGGGGTTAATAACATCTTGCCCCTGGGGTTAATACCATCTGCCCCATCCACCTACACTGCTAAACTCTGTGGTCCCGCCATTCACCGTGGCTCACCAAAATCTTGACGTCACGAACAGGATACGGGTGTGTGCCTTAACCACTTAACCACAAAGCCTCCAGTTAACAGGATACAGGTGTGTGCCTTAACCACATAATCACCAAGTCATCGTTATCAAGATACGGGTGTGTGGCATATGCAATATACCGCAAGTCCTCCCCCCAGTCTGAATTGTGTCCAAGAGAAAATCGCATGCAGTTGCGAACAAGTTTGCGCTAGAAAATTGTACGGCACTGTGTTACTAAAATGTGTCTTTACCGTGGCGCGAATAAAGTAGTAGGGGAGGTGAAAGATAGACTGTTATTTGCTAGTGCCAAGTGTGTGAAGTTAGTATCTGAAGGGGTTAAACAGAGACCGGTGTTTCCCACATGCGGGAGCGGCCCAAAGTGGTGACGCCTCTTTAGTGTGCGAGCCGGAACTTAAGATCTGCCCCGTGTTGCACGGGGTGAAGACTTTACCAACCAGACCAAACAGGAAGTTCCTGTTCATATTGAAGGTTCCGGCGGCTGCGTCTGGCTCAGCAATATGCCAACAAGCACCCGCTGCAGAGCAGACTCTGCACAAACCAACGATTCTCTGCAACATGTCTTCAACCCCTCAGTGCCCGACGAAGTTCACGGGCACTTGCTGCATAGTGGGGGGAATGCTACCCAGAGAGTTCCTGCTAATCAAGAGTTAAACTGCTGCAGTCATCTTAAAGCATCTTAAAAAGATGACGGCGCACTCAAATCCTCTTAAAGCGACAGTGCACTCAAATCCTCTTAAAGTGACAGTCATCTTAAAGCGCACTCAAGGAGATCGACAGGATGTCAGCACCCAGCTCTCCAGATCAACTCAGCGAAAGTGCCTCTCCATCACCAGCAGCGGCCCCGCTTGCAGTCCATGTCAACAATGTGGGTGTTACAGCATCAGCCCCATTATTTTTGGGGAATCCTGCCCTTCCTATCTACAATGGAGACCCCTTCACCCTGAGGGATTTCAAGAAAAATATTCAGAGCTTGTTTGTCTTTTACTCTCTCCCTTCTAAACAACAGGTGCCGCTGCTAAAAGGACAACTACAAGGACCAGCACTTGAGGAGGTCAGCACCTGGCCCACCTCTGAGAAGGCAACAGTAGAGTAGATCTTCGAGGGGGTGTATCAGGTATTTGAGTCGCATTCTCCATCAGAGATACGTCTCCGGTTGTATGAGAGACGGCAGGAGCCAGGTGAGAGTCTGAGAGCTTATGCAGTAGAGACTGAAAATGCCCTAGAGATTGTTCAAAAGCTAAATGTTATCACTCCCGATCAGGGTAACAAAGTACTGATGGACAGGTTCATTGATGGGGCTCATAATAAATGGGACAAAGCTCAGTTGAGGATGTAAGCAGTACAAAATCCCAATTTGTCCTTCCCTGCTTTTAAGAGGCTGGCTATTCAGGTCATAGAACCTGGGACTGAGTCTGAAGAGAGTTATGCCCCTATGCCAGAACCCCTGGGTGTGGCAGCCAGCCCCATACCACCACCACCGGCTCCCGCCCCCATGTCCAATTCCCTACCAACCTCCACAGCCTCAGAATTTCAGAGTGTCAAACAGGACATTGAACAAGTGACTCATGCTGTGAAGGAACTTGCCAGTCGGGCCGCTCATGCCAACCGTGAGCCGCCTCTACCCAGGAGACCTGTATCTACTCCTGTCCCTCGTCAAGTTAACCCCTGCAATAATCTGCCCAATAGTCCCTTTTGTACCAACTGCAACAAATCTGGACATTGAAAAGTACAATGTTGGGATTTAAACAGATTTCCCCTGAGGTCGCGGACCGGCCCTCAGGAAAGCAGACATCAGGTCCGAACCTGGAACAAGTCAGGACTCTCACTATATGTCTCCCCCTGCCCATATGTAAAAGTCATTGTTGAAGGTATCCAGTTGGAGTCGTTAATAGATGCGGAGTCACTGTCCACTATATCCAAAAAAGTTTTCTACAAGTACTGGAATACTAATTTGCTCTGTGAGCCTGATGACGTTGATTTCAAGGTACTAGCAGGTAATGGGAAACCAATACCCAGACATGGATATTGGGAGCCCACCATCCAGTTGGGGAAACATGTACTCAAGGGACAGGGAGTGATTGTAACTGATGCGTCTGACAAGGGGTCGGCAGAGTTCATATTGGGAATGAATACCAAGAAACATTGTTTTACTGACATAGTAGATTCCTTGCATGCCTCTCTCACCCTACGTGTCCCCCTCAGGCCAGTGGGCTGCGCAGCATTACTTAAAGGTTCTCCAAGAGGAGCAGAAGTGTGCCAATCGGCAAGGAGAAGTTTGCTAAGTGCAAATTCAAGATATCAGGTTGGTGACCCTGCAACCCAAAACAGAGACAGTCCTTTGGTGCCGTGCAAATCCTGGAGTGAGAAACAAGGACTACCAAGACCTGCTAGAGCCTATACAGTTAGAAGACTATCCTCTAGTTCGAGCAGCAAGAAGTCTGGTCACAGTCATCAACGAGAAAGTTACAGTCAGACTAGTCAATCTGTCCAGCGTGGCTCCGGTAGCCCAGTTATATTTTCTAGAGTCAAGTGACATTTTATCAGAACGCAAGGTGGCTTGACAACGGGCAGCTCAAGTGACTCCGGGTTCTGCTGAAGGTGCCTCTGAACCCTGGTGGGCACAACTTCAAGTGGGAGATGAGACCACCTTGAAGGATCAAGTCAATTGGGTCATCAATGTCACCAAGAGGTACAAGAAGCGTTCAGTAAATATCCTACAGACTTTGGACGTATGTCCATGATCCAGCACCAGACTCTGAGAGGCGATAGCCCACCTATTAAAGCGAGACACTGCCCGGTCGCGCCAGGCATGTACCAAACTGTCAAGAAGATGCTGGCCGACATGAAGGACACAGACTTCATTCAGGAAAGTCAGAGACCCTGGGCGGCGCCCCTTGTCCTGGTCAAAAAGAAGGATGGGACCATCCGTTTCTGTGTTGACTATAGGGAACTGAAGGATATCACCCATATGCCCCTTGGTTCGGCTGCATACTTCTCCACCTTGGACTTAACCAGTGGGTATTGGCAATTGCCTATGGCTGTGGGAGACCAAGAGAAGACAGCCTTCGTGACCCCCATGGGACTATTTGAGTTCAAGAGTATGCCATTCGGGCTGTGCAATGCCCCTGCTACTTTCCAGCGGCTGATGGAGTGATGAATGGGCCATCTAAACTTTCAGAGTGTCTTGCTGTACCTCAACTATGTCATCATATACTCCAAGTCCTACCAAGAGCACCTTGGTCATCTGTCGGGCGTCTTCCAAGTTTTGATCAATCACGGATTAAAGATTAAGCCGTCCAAGTGCCATCTGCTTAAACCTCAGGTACATTACCTAGGTCACGTTGTCAGCGCCGAGGGAGTCCAGCATAATCCCGAGAAGGTGGACATTGTTAAGAACTGGCCTACCGCGTGCACAGTGAAAGATGTCCGGAGCTTCCTAAGATTTGCCGGCTACTACCACCGTTTCATTCACTACTTCGTCCAGATTGCGGAAGTGAGTTGTGAGTTGTCATCGTGCCAGTTAAAGATCTCACAGCCAAAACCACGACACAGATGTTATACTCCCATTGGGTGCAAATTCTAGGATGTTCGGAGTCTGTCCTCACTGACCGAAGAACGGCCTTCGAGGCCCAACTCTTCCAGGAGTTGTGTCAATTTCATGCCTGCAAGAAACTCCGGACGACTGCTTATCACCCTCAAGGGAACGGGCTCTGTGAGTGAATTAATTAAGTCTTCATTCACATGCTGCGAGCAGCGTCTGTGTCCAGACAGGAAGAGTGGCCCCGGTTGTTACCCGAACAGTTAGAAATCTATAACAACACAGTGCACTGTTCCACTGGATACACCCTGTTCTATTTGATGATGGGCCGACATGGCCAGCTGCCAAAGGATCGGACGTTTGGACTCCAAGCTCCATTCAATAACTCTCCGCAAGCTTCCGTGGAGTGGGTCTCTGACCACCAGAGAAGGATCCAGGAAGCAAAAGAGATTGTCAACAGAAAGATGGGCGACGCCCAACATAGGCAACAGCAAGACTACAACCATCATGCCTCCGCCAAACCTCTCCAGATAGGTGAGAAGGTCTGGCTGTGGAAATTCCCAAGAACCCACAAACTGGACTCCATCTGGGAAACGGAGCCCTACACGGTGACTGCCGTACCCTATCCAGACTCAGACGTGTAAGCAATCCAGAAGTCAGGGTACGAACCGCAAGTCGTTCATCGTAATCGAATCAAGCTATGTCACAAAGAAGATCTGTCTGTGATCCCCGTGGCCTCCTCACCAACAATATCAACCTTTAAGGGGTGACCCCCTTGCGGGGTAAACCCTTACTAGAAACCCCCCTTAAAAATTATCTCTTTATTGGTACTAATGTTAAAAAAAAAAAACTAATAAACACACACAGTTAAAATTATCAGCGGTGTCAATGGGATATAATGTGAGGGGATTACTCCTCCTGACTCCTTAATGCTTGTTTATATTTTAATCTTGTATTGTTCACTGAGGTCTGTGTATTAATAGTTATATATGCATTCTTGCATTACTGTTAACTCCAGTGACCGCTCGCTGTATTAAAACATAGCTAGCCTCCCCGACGTTTCGCTGAATAAATCAGCTTTGTCCCCTTAAAGGTTGATATTGATTTACTGCCCTAATACAATACAGGAATTTAGGTGCACTACTGTGGTAGATGTATACAATGACATTGGCTATCCCTCAACACTGATGTTAAAATTGAGACATTCACCAGTATATCCTTAGATTAAGGACATACCAGAGCCCGCACACCAACGCCAAGGTTTAAACAACAACAAAGACGTGGTCTCAAATGGCCGGAGGTGCTCAACCCCAAATGCAGTTGTGCATATATACTGGGGGAGCTAAGGTCGATCCCCTGCATAAAAATGCATACAATGGAGGATGCCTGCAACAGACTACAAGTTCCACAATGGCATCCTACACAAGATAAACGGTGTGGATGTGTAACAATTAGAATAATACGACACAGGAATTTAGGTGCACTACTGTGGTAGATGTATACAATGACATTCATTGGCTATCCCTCAACACTGATGTTAAAATTGAGACATTCGCCAGTATATCCTTAGATTAACGACATACCAGAGCCTGCACACCAACGCCAAGGTTTTTCAAGTACCTAACCTACCTGTGCGTGATAAGCAACAACCAGGGGACAGTGGGCAATTACAGCAGCATTAGGCCGACTTTATGTCCTTCATCTAAGGATATAGTGGCGAATGTCTCAATTTTAACATCAGTGTTGAGGGATAGCCAATGTCATTGTATACATCTACCACAGTAGTGCACCCATATTCCTGTATTGTATTATTCTAATTGTTACACATCCACACCGTTTATCTGGTGTAGGATGCCATTGTTGCACTTGTAGTCTGTTGCAGGCATCCTCCATTGTATGCATTTTTATGCTGGGGATCGCCCTTAGCAACAGATCACAAGGGCAGGATCTGCTTCCCCAGTATATATGCACAACTGCATTTGGGGTTCAGCACCTCCTGCCATTTGAGACCACGTCTTTGTTGTGATTTACTGCCCTGGAACCTTCAAGGATCTTTTTTGTTTTGCATATATTCCTCACCAACAGTCAGACCTGCAAGGGAGTATGTGCCCGGAGAGGGAATTCACCCATCCATGGATGTCCCTATGTTCCCTCCTGGCTGAACTGCAATCTTTGGTCACATGCCAACTTGTGGGCTGGTGCCACCAACTCTAGTCACCTCACCAGCTCAAGTCCTGTCACCGTTGGCGCCTGAATATACTCCAATCTCCAGACCACCTGCTTCACCCATGTCCGTAACTACAAATCCAAGTCCTGCAAGTCCAGAGTTACTAGCTACTTTGGCCACCGAAGAGGAAGAACCTGTTGTAAACCCAGCTGAGTCAAGAGCTCCTGAAGAAGTAGACGTTCCTTAGTCCCAAGAGGTGGTGCTGTGTAGGTCCCAACGGTCCACGCAAGGTCAGATACCAGCCAGATACAAAGATTAAGCACCTTATACAGTATACAATAAAGTAGTGTACTACTCATAAAGTACACATAATGTACACGTACAAGTCATGTACACATCAAGTCACATACAGTAGGAATGTATCACTCAAAATTACACAGTCCACTCCAATGTCATATGTCAATGATGTCTAATATCATATGTTCTTGTGTTCATGCACAGGATACTTTCCTGGCCAGAAGGTACTCCTTCAGCCAGGGGACCCCAGTAGCCAAGGCATTGGGCAGAAAGCCTTGGGCAACCCAATCCGAAAATATCTCATGTCAAATATGTATAGAATATTACATGCATAGTCAAAATGTTGTGTTATATATAGTCAATTATTATGCATAGTCAAGTATCATCAAATGCATAGTTATAGATCCTTAAGCAAAGTTATCAGTACTAGTCATAGTCCTTATTAATCCTGTTCTCAGTAAAAAAAAATAAAAAATAAAAAAAAATAATCAGAGCATGTATGGACATTATGGACAATTATACAGAAACTCTTAAGCTGTCAGTTTTCCAATTGAAATACCAGCCTGGAAATGGACGTTTATTTGCAAAAATGACCCAGGACTGCATCCGGCCCCAAGGTCGCTTCGACCCTCAATCCTGACTGAACATTTCGTCGAGGGCGACTTATGTTAAGTATGGTGTGGGGGGGGGGGGGGGGGGGTTGTAATGTCCCAGTACAGAACCTAGCCCTGTACTACACTTAGGTCCTGTCAAGGTTAAGTCCCTCAGTGACCTGGGTGCTCTCCTGCAGTGTCTCCCCTGCTGTTAGTACAATGTTATAAGTTGTAATAGGTATATAGTCAGTATGCTAATGTATAGTCATAAAGGACCTTTTGAGGACTAATGTCATTGTCTAAAGGGCCTTTGAGATGTCACATGTTATGTTTATGTTACCCAGAGAGTCACCAGCTTAACACATGACCCGCAGCTTGACCTAGGGGCTTCTAGTTCAGCCCCCCTTTATAAGGAAGGTAGGTGCTGCAATTGCTCTCTTTTGTCTCTCTTTCTACTGGGATACAGTCAAGACCAGATGTCTCAGTGCTAGTGTCCAGCTACCTGGAAGGCCTGTAATCTACCGTCACTTCCAGTAAGTCAAGTCTATGTCTGCTAAAGTCAATGATCTAAAGTCCATTACAAGTATAATTGGTCCCAGCAAGCTGCGAGGTCCTTCTGTTTTTCTGGCCACCTCTCTGGGATTCTGGCCTAGCTGTAGAGATTATAACAACTGTCTGACCTCAGTAAAGCCTCCATTAAACCATAACCTGGTTGTGGACTCTCATTTCACTGCATAGCCATTGGGATAGCGGACATATCATTTGAGTGGTTCCCAATACCCAAAAACCACTCTGGCGTCACAAACATTAGGGGTTAATAACATCTTGCCCCTGGGGTTAATACCATCTGCCCCATCCACCTACCTACACCGCTACACCCGTGGTGCGGCCATTCACCGTGACTCAACACAGCCATATACTGGTTGCAATGCAATCCTATTTACTGTGATGCAACAAATTCATATGCTGTGATGCAACAAATTCAGCATTGCTACACAGCGATCTTGTGTCATGACCAAAGTGACTATGTAGCCTTAGCATAAAAATGGAGTATGTACATGGATCAACTACTACTTAAATTGGCTGTGAAGTGCAGCTAACCAGACATATTAACAGGGCCATGCTATGGAACAGCTTACATATGGAGGCCCTTCAAAGCAATCCAAAGGATAGGGGATAAGTTATAGATCATGGGGGGTCCGAGCGCTGGGGCCCCCCCGGGATCTCCTGGACGGGGCCGCAGCAGTCTGCAGGAAGTGAAGTTTTGTCCCCAGCAGAAAGGTCCAGCAGACACGCCCCATCCATGTATCTCTATGGGGTACATGGAGGGGGCGTGTCGGCTGCCGAGTCATGCGGGGACAGAACGCCCCCTTTCCAGCATACTGCTGCGGCCCTGTCCAGGAGATCCCGGGGGGCCCCAGTGCTCGGACCCCCCTCGATCTATAACTTATCCCCTATCCCCTTCAGATAAGGGATAAGTTATATTGCACTACAGAACTCCTTTAACCTATAACAGCCTACCCTATTCCCCTACATCCCATGCACAGCCTACCCTTCCCCCCTGTGCTTCATGCACAGCCTACCCCATCCTTGTGTGCCCCATGCACAGCCTACCCCGTTGTCTAATGTCCCATGCACAGCCTACCCTATGGTCCTGCGCCCTATTCAGAGTCTACCCTGTTACCCTGTCCCACATTGCTAACACAGCCCAAAATCCTCTTCACACAGAAGAGGATTTATAGAGCTCCCATTGGTTTGTAAAACTGCATAAAGTATGCTATTCCTAGTGTCCAGACAGAGTGCCCTGCCAATGGAGCTACCTTCACAATGGACTGAGACTACCAGCCTAGATAAACATAAAATACAATAAGCCTTGCTTAACATAGTCTGCAAATTGTGTGAACATCACAGAATTATATGAAATGTTATATGGCAAATATTGTCACAGACACAACTCACAACATTCTTGTTATTTTGTGATCCAATTGAATTGCGACATTTATTTTCATACTGCATGAGTCATATTGAATCAGTGTACAAAGTGTTTTATATCTATGCAGTGCATATTCTGCACTGAAAATTAGTACTTGTTACTGTTAAATATTAGAGGATAAAGCCCTTACTGCATGCACTATGTATTAAATGATATGCAATCTGATACATGCAGTATACGGTATATTCGTAATTTAACTAGACTCTTCACCTTTTTCTTATTTTCCTATGGTGTGGCCAAAATAAACAAAATGCAAGTTTATATTCTGCACTTAAAAGGGTACTCCAGTGGAAAACTATTTTTTTTTTTAAATCAACTGGTGCCACAAAGTTAAACAGATTTGTAAATTACTTCTATTTAAAAATCTTAATCCTTCCAGTACTTATCAGCTGCTGTATGCTCCACAGGAAATTATTTTCTTTTTTTTAATTTCTTTTCAGTCTGACCACAGTGCTCTCTACTTACACCTCTGTCCATGTCAGGAACCTTAAGTGAACCTTAAGCCCATCCTGAGGTCCAGAGCACTCTGAATCAGTTTATTTTTTAAATATGAATATCTATGAACGTTACTTTATTCGCCTTTCCCTCAACAATGACCAGTCTCCAAGCACCAGCCACTGAAAAACACTCAAACAGCATAAGTTGCCACCCCAATACTTTACTGCAGGGATAATTTTGGGCAGGCAATGCCTGTTTTTTCTCGGGACAAAAAGCTTTGAACTGAGACCATAAAGTAAAAGTTTGGTGCTATGAGACCAAAGAATCTTATTTATCAGTCTGAGAGTCCTTCAGGTGCTGCCGTATCACAGCAAGACACAAACATTTTACTTTTAATAGAGTCCACTAAAATCCTAAATAATAATAAACCAATACAAGTGATTATCTACCACCAAAAAAAAAAGGTTATTTAGAATTGACACAATTGATTATAGCACTAACACGATACAACGTGCTTAAATCAAGGCAAAAATATGTTTGATAAACATGCTCCAACACTCTGGAGACTTACATGTAGGTAAGAACAACCCAATCTCTAAAGGAAAGGTACGGGGGGGTCAGGTGGGAGGGGGGGGGGGGCGAGGACCTAGCCTTTAGGTGCTGACAGGAAGAGTCCTGGTTGTTCCACACTTCTTCCATTTAAGAATTATGGAGGCCACTGTGAAGATGTGTGGCTCCACACATTCCTTTTATTTGAGCTCTATAGGCAGTTCTTTCCATCACATGGCTTGGTTTTTGCTCGATATGCAACATGCATTGCTCGATATTGCTTTATATGCATTGTCAGCTGTGAGACCTTACAGCACAGTGTCTTTTCATATCCTGTCCAATCTTCTGAATTCCCCACAGGTGACTCCAATCACTTTTTTTTTTTATTTTGGCACAAATGTGAAAAAAGCGAAAGGGTCTGAAAATTTTCTGAATGCAATGTATATAAAACATCATTGCGTCATCAAAAATAAGCAATTGTTGATATCTAGTTTTTATATTAAACATATTTTTTAAAACACATAGTAGGTACCAGAGGAGAAGAGAGACTGCACCACTACTCCACACTGTATCCAGGAGTGAGGTCACTGACGGGGGTGGTGGTAGTACGTAGATAATAGGTTTGCAAAATGAAGCAAGAAAAAACAATGTCCAAACAAGCAGCAAGTAGAAAAATAATGATTCAGCACTCACCTATTTAGATGCATTCCTTTATTTATTTCAACAACATCACAATGTACAGCTGGCCGGTGGTGGGGAGGGTGGAAGAAGATACAGCAGCCAGAGCTGCTGGGGTAGAGGCAACTAGTTTTGTTGGTTAACCGCTTCTTCTGGCCTTACCTCGTGTCTACCAGAGCGCACCTTTTACCTGGGCACCTGGGTGACATCACAAAGTGAGAAAAAACCTATACAGGTAAGTGACAGTGATGTTAAAAACAAAGGAGGCTACAAAAGCACAAAAAGAAACTATATACAATAGAATGGGGCTAGCAAGGGTGATATGATCTACGGGGGCAGGGGGGCAAAAGTTCACAGAAAAACCGTTAGTTAATTTCGGTCATTCAGACCGAGAATACCCATCGCATCTTTCCTGATGATCTGTAGTTTCTCTTTAGTTCATTCTGGCAAGCCAATTGTCAGTGGGCTTTTGTCTGGAAAAAGTGGTGGAAACCAATATGTTTTTGAGGCTTTCACTGCGGCGGAAGGTAATGAGGGGTTTTCTGCTGGCTATTTTTTGCAGTATCGGGGCCCTTTCCAGAATGAGCCAGTTATTGTGCAATGCTTTTTTAATGACATTGGCCATGGGATTAAATTAAAAAGAAAACACAAAGCTTTGTTCCTCTTTGTTGTTTTTTTTAGTGGCTTGTTTTTTATGTGTTTTGTAGATGAGATCCTTGCGTGGAGTGAGACAGACTTTATCCAAGGCTTCAGAAAGTAGATTTTTGGGATATCCCTGTTCTAGGAATCGATTTGTAAGTTCTTCTGCTTGTTTCACGAAACCCTCCTCAGTGCTATTTAATTTTTTTAATGCAAAGAAATTGACTATAAGGTAAGGAATTCTTGGTGTGCTGAGGATGATAGCTGTCACAATGGAGGTAGGAGTTAGTAGCAGTTTCCTTGCGATAACCAGTAGTGGTTCTATTTTATTGAAAGAAAATTTACTAGTGAAGAACATGTTCATATGATTCTCATTGTTCAGGTATTGAATAAAGTCATTGAATTGTGTTTCTTCTCCTTCGCAGGCAATTAAAGGAGTACTCCGGTGCACACTTTTTTCATGTTATCCCGTCCGGGCTGCAAAATAAAAGAAAACGCACTTTATCTTACCTGCCAACGAGCCCCTGGAGCTCCGGTACAGGTGTTCGGTCCCCGGGCTGTATTCTTCTTACTTCCTGTTAGCCCGGCACGTCACATGGAGCTTCAGCCTATCACTGGCTGCAGCGATGTCCCGCCTCGGCCGGTGATAGGCTGAAGCTCCGTGTGACGTGCCGGGCTAACAGGAAGTAAGAAGAATACAGCCCGGAGACCGAACACCTGTACTGGAGCTCCGGGGCTCGTTGGCAGGTAAGATAAAGTGCGTTTTCTTTTATTTTGCAGCCCGGACGGGATAACATTAAAAAAGTGTGCACCGGAGTACTCCTTTAAAGGACAACTGCAGCACTAGCAAATTAGGGCCCAAATGTAATAATAACACAAGTTATATAAGTTTCTAAATGGGATCCATTACCTGGCTGGTCCCGTTTCTCCACTATGCCACCACCGGAAGTCATCTCCTGGTCCCCTAGCGTCGACCTATTATTCTCTATGGAGCTGCCATCTTGGTCGACGCTACGTCACAAATGCCCATAATGCGCCGGGGGATTGCTTCACTCCCCCTGCGAAGTTTTCCGAAGCTAGAGCGGGGAGGAGCGAGGAGGAGCGAGGGCAGAGGCCGAGATCGTACGTCTGCAGGACATAAGCCACGCCCCTTGGGTTCGGAAAGCTCACTTCACCCCCACCCCCCCGCTCTTACATTACACAAGAAGCAGGGGGAGAGCGGGGACGTATACAGCTCTGTACACAGCTCCATACACAGCTCCATCCCCCGCACACAGCTCGGTACACAGCTCCATCCCCCGTACATAGCTCCATCCCCTCCCCCTGCTCTGTCTCCCCAGGACCTCATCTACCAAGGGGAGGCTGCAAGTTTGCACGGGGAAAACACAGCGGGGGAGGGGAGAGAGAATGTCCAAGAGCTCCTTCACCTCCATAATGACGTGTGAGGAGGACAGACTGCACTGCACGGGGCTGAGGATTTGTGTGTGTGAAGGAGACACAGACTGCAGGGGAATAAATATCATACTGGGGATGATTTATATGTGTGAGGGGGGGGGGGACTCCTGAAAGACACATGCTGGGAGTTGTAGTCCCTGTTATGTGTGTGTATGCCAGTGTTTCCCACCAACACCTCTATTGTATCTCAGTAGTCTCCTGGGAGTTGTAGTTCACCAACACCTCTATTGTATCTCAGTAGTCTCCTGGGAGTTGTAGTTCACCAACACCTATATTGTATCTCAGTAGTCTCCTGAGAGTTGTAGTTCACCAACACCTATATTGTATCTTAGTAGTCTCCTGGGAGTTGTAGTTCACCAACACCTATATTGTATCTCAGTAGTCTCCTGGGAGTTGTAGTTCACCAACACCTATATTGTATCTTAGTAGTCTCCTGGGAGTTGTAGTTCACCAAAACCTATATTGTATCTCAGCAGTCTCCTGGGAGTTGTAGTTCACCAACACCTATATTGTATCTCAGTAGTCTCCTGGGAGTTGTAGTTAGCCAACACCTATATTGTATCTCAGTAGTCTCCTGGGAGTTATAGTTCACCAACACCTATATTGTATCTCAGTAGTCTCCTGGGAGTTGTAGTTCACCAACACCTATATTGTATCTCAGTAGTCTCCTGGGAGTTATAGTTCACCAACACCTATATTGTATCTTAGTAGTCTCCAGGGAGTTGTAGTTCACCAACACCAATATTGTATCTCAGTAGTCTCCTGGGAGTTATAGTTCACCAACACCTATATTGTATCTCAGTAGTCTCCTGGGAGTTGTAGTTCACCAACACCTATATTGTATCTCAGTAGTCTCCTGGGAGTTGTAGTTCACCAATACCTATATTGTATCTTAGTAGTCTCCTGGGGGTTGTAGTTCACCAACACCTATATTGTATCTCAGTAGTCCACTGGGAGTTGTAGTTCACCAACACCTCTATTGTATCTCAGTAGTCTCCTGGGAGTTGTAGTTCATCAACACCTATATTGTATCTCAGTAGTCTCCTGGGAGTTGTAGTTCACCAACACCTCTATTGTATCAGTAGGCTCCTGGGAGTTGTAGTTCACCAACACCTATATTGGTATCATTTTTTTTTTTATGTATGAGCGCTGCAGATGTCATTTAATATGTCATCCACGAATCTGGTGTACATTTTGATATGTTTGATAAATCGATTCTGGGAATTTGTAAATCACTTTTTGCTCCAGTACTGCCAAAAAGAGATTGGCAAAAGTGCACGCCACAGGCTTACCCATCGCCGTGCCAGATCTCTGGGTAAACCATTCATTATCAAACATAAAGCAATTATTTTTAAGAATAAGCTCTAGTCCTTCTCTGACAAAATCCACATATTTGTCACTTTTGTCTGCAGACTTGAGGAATTCCCCTATAACCTGGATCCCAAGGTCTTGTGGGATACGGGTATATAGACTTTCTATGTCTATGGTGGCAAGTTTGTAGGAGTCATACCATTGGAAGTTGTCTAGCATCTGGAGGAAACTGTCGGTATCTTTGAGGTGTGATGGTATGTTGTCCAACAGAGGTCTCAGCAACCAATCCACATATTTGGAAAGGTATTCAAGGGGTGCCCCAATACCTGCAACAATCAGCCACCCAGGTGGAGAATCCAGGCTCTTGTGAACGTTCAGTAAAAAGTATCAGTGTGGCTTGTTAGCAAGTTCTGGTATGAGTGTTTCTGCTCTTTTTTTCATCTAACAGTCCTGTTTCCCCACTTTTGTGCTGGAAAGTTCTGAGTCTGGAGACGATTTTGTTAGTAGAATCACAGGTAAGGGGTGAATACACATCTAGATTTTTCAATTGTCTCTTAGCTTCAGTGACGTAATATTCCTTAGACTTTACCACCACATTGCCTCCTTTATCCGCTTTCTTAATAATCAAATCTTTGAGTGTGCAGAGTCATTTGAGGGCTTTCTGTTCTTTGACAGACAAATTGCTGGTAGGAGAAGGGTACACCAGGACTTTTACATCTTTTATGACCTGTGCAGAAAAAATATCCAGACTCATGCCTGGCTGGATTTGGGGCATAAAGGTAGATGTAACTCCGCCCTGAAAGGTCTCCGTGGATGTTACAGAAGTATCCCCCTGGGTTGGAGCAGTGTCTCTATCCAAATCCCAGGGGTCTGATAGTGGCACGTTGTTCTCCTTCTTTGATGTTGGTGTCCTCAGTTTTCTTTTTACTGGTACTGGTCTTGAAGAATTTATGCAGATTCATTCTCCTTATCCCTTTAAACAGATCTATTTCCAATGACACGCGCCACTATCGGACCCTTGGTTTTTTTTCTCACTCCTCCCACTTTTGTGCCCAGGTAAAAGTGCACTCTGGCAGACACGAGGTAAGGCCAGAAGAAGCGGTTAACCCACAAAACTAGTTTCCTCTACCCCCACAGCTCCGGCTGCGGTATCTTCTTCCACCCTCCCCACCACCGGCCAGCTGTACATTGTGATGTTGTTGAAATAAAGGAATGCATCTAAATAGGTGAGTGCTGAAGCAGTATTTTTCTACTTGCTGCATATTTTTTTAAGACGTTTTGGTGATTGAAAACCATTGAAAACAGAGCTCAGGGTCCCCCACCCTGTAGAATGTCCTCTAAAAAGGTCACAGATAACATTTCCAATTTATATGAATGGGTCTGGCCCTGTCTATTGTTGGCTATGGTTCATGGGTCCTGTTGTAAAGCATATCTCTAAATGTTGCTTAACACATCTTAGGATGGCAGTCCCCATAATATTGTACAAAAAAAAAATGATCAGAAGATAGAAACAAATAAGAAAACAAAACAAAAAAAACTATTTGACTCTGCCTCTAATCAGGCAAACAAACCGCTACATTCCCTCTTAATCTATAGCTGTTCACACACCCTGAATATACATAGTCTCAAAGCTAATGGGTTAACTAGGAAATACCATAAGAAGTTTCCTGTCTATACCTCCTTACCACACTCTTCCTTTCATTCCCATTTCCCTAACAATTTCCTAATCTGCCTTCTAGTCTGGCCTTCTTAGAGCTGTATTTGCTTCTCACTCTCAGAATAAGAAGGGGCATTCCCTGGCAGACTCAATGTCGTCTGAAGCCCTGCTGTAGAATACTTACGCCCTCCCTCTTCTATGCTACGCTTGGACTCAGGAGTGCTCATAGAAGAGGCAGCCAATCACGGCAGACTGCTTCTCAATTTCCTTCTCTCTTTTGCACTGCATGTATAACACATAGAGGAGGGAGATTAGAGTGGAAATGCTGTGCTGTCGTGAATCCGCACTGAGCTTGTCACACTACGCGTTCCCTCACTACAATTCTGCTTGGCCGGGGGGAGAGGAATGCAGGCAGGACAGAACAAAGGCACCCAGGGGCCGGATATCTAAGGGACTTTTTAAGATGTAAAGGTTGCAAATTTTCCACACAAATATATTAGAAATCAATATACAGTACAGACCAAAAGTTTGGACACACCTTCTCATTCAGAGTTTTCTTTATTTTCATGACTATGAAAATTGTAGATTCACACTGAAGGCATCAAAACTATGAATTAACACATGTGGAATTATAGACATAACAAAAAAGTGTGAAACAACTGAAAATATGTCATATTCTAGGTTCTTCAAAATAGCCACCTTTTGCTTTGATTACTGCTTTGCACACTCTTGGCATTCTCTTGTTGAGCTTCAAGAGGTAGTCACCTGAAATGGTTTTCACTTCATAGGTGTGCTGGTATGGAGGAGGAGGTGTGGTGGTGTGGGGGTGCTTTGCTGGTGACACAGTTGGGGATTTATTCAAAATTGAAGGCATACTGAACCAACATGTCTACCACAGCATCTTGCAGCGGCATGCTATTCCATCCGGTTTGCGTTTAGTTGGACCATCATATATTTTTCAACAGGACAATGACCCCAAACACCCCTCCAGGCTGTGTAAGGGCTATTTGACCAAGAAGGAGAGTGATGGGGTGCTGTACCAGATGACCTGGCCTCCACTGTCACCGGACCTGAACCCAATCGAAATGGTTTGGGTGAGCTGGACCTCAGAGTGAAGGCAAAAAGGGCCAACAAGTGCTAAGTATCTCTGGGAACTCCTTCAAGACTGTTGGAAGACCATTTCAGGTAACTATCTCTTGAAGCTCATCAAGAGAATGCCAAGAGTGCGCAAAGCAATAATCAAAGCAAAAGGTGGCTAGAACCTAGAATATGACATATTTTCAAACTTTTTTTGTTATGTATATAATTCCACATGTGTTCATTCATAGTTTTGATGCCTTCAGTGTGAATCTACAATTTTCATAGTCATGAAAATAAAGAAAACTCTGAAGGAGAAGGTGTTTCCAAACTTTTGGTCTGTACTGTATATACCTTTAGACAATATATTCAAACTTAGTACAAATGACTTTTTTTTTTACTGTTTGTTCATAATCTATAATCATATTTAACATCCAATGCTATAAACAAGGGAGATTTGGCCAGGTCTTCATGACGGAATTCCAGTGGGAGATCAAGAATGCCAGGTGAAATGAATGTATGTAGCAATGAAGATATATTAGTGAAGCTAGGGGGGCTGGTGACAAGAAGTTGCTCGAAGTCAGGGGGCAGGCGGAAGGGATAATGAAGTCAGAGAAAATAGGAGCAGCAATTTTGGAAATGGACATAATGGCGGAAGGTGAGTGCATCTTTCATTTTTTACAAAGGCCTTTGAAAAATAAAAAAATGCAATCTGATTGGTTGCTTTGGGCAACTGGTTAACAATCCCTCTGCACAGGGGTTGATAAATTTCAATTGCGTAGATTAAAGGCTGGATGGTAGTACAACTGTGATTATCTTTATTGCAAATATATTATCTGTGTTTCACTGCTGTTTTATGTATGCACAGAGGTAATCTTGTATTTCACTGAACAGCTAAATGGTTAATTTGGTCACATGTCTTCTCTCCAATGGATGCATGAGCTAGTCCCATGTCTATCTGTTTTCTCAAGGAAAAGCGGTGGATGTAAGCCATTTCTAGTTAGTGCAGACCTGGCTTTGCCAGAGCCACACGTGTGTCCCTTAGCACTGCTTTTACTGAGGAGACCAAGTATAGTGTACCCACAGTAGGTTTGCTAAAGTCAGGCATACCACACCCGAAACTACAGATCACGGAGCAAAAAACAAGCCCTCATATAGTCCCATATACAGAGAATTGTAAAAGTTATAGAGGTCAGAAGATGACCTTTAGGCATGCTGATTTTGTTAAAAAAAAAATTTAAAGTTTGACTTTTTTTAAAGTAGAAAATAATAGAAAAACTATATAAACTATGTATTGTTTTAATTGCATTGACCTACAGAATAAAGAGAACATATTATTTTTACTATAAAGTGCACTGGGTAAAAACCAGACCCTGGCCCCCCACCCCCCACCCCCACCCCAATTAGCAAAATTGCTATTTTCTTATCAATTTTCCCCCAAAAATAATATTATTTTTTGTTTAACTGTACATTTTATAGAAAAATAAAATGTGTTACTACAAAGTAGAATTGGTTGTACAAGAAAGAAGCCCCCATATGGGTCTGTGGATGGAAAAATAAAACAGTTATAGCTCATGGACGAGGAGGAAAAAACGAAAACGCAAAAATTGGCTGTGTCATTAAGGCCAAAATGAGCCATGTCCTTAAGGGGTTAATGGGAGTTGGGCATATGGCATAGCAACACTGGCTTCAGTTACATAAACTTCAGTATGGTGTAGCAACACTGGCATCAGTTACATAAACAACAAGGCTCGCTGGGCTACATTGTTTGCACAACTCTCATTAAAGCCAATGGAAGATACACAAATTGCATTACTTACCTGCTTTGGCTACTTTCATCTTTGGTGACCACCTCTGACTGCTGTAAACAGGCCACAGAAGCCGGAGAAGGGGACAACTCTATGTGAGAAGACTCGTTCACTGCCCCATGAACAAATTAGCATAATTTGGAGTATTCCAGGTCCCCCATATCGGTCCCCCTGGTCTGGTGGTACAGCTTGCTTTCAAAAGAAGAAGAAAGTTAAGATAAATTCCACCCTTTTTACCCAAAAAATGTATTTGTTGTCAATAGACCGTTCTCTTTTTTTAGATACTCTCTCATGGCTTAGAGGCCTAATTCATGTTTTATATTTTAATACAGTAATGACTAGTGGGAATAATATAAAGCATTTATCCATGAGAGCTGTTTAAGATTTCTAAGGTTCATGAATCCATCAGTGAGGTTTATCCATTGCAGCAGCAATAGACTTAGGTCTATTCACACGGCAGAATTTCCGCATGTTGAATTCCGCACAGATTCCGCCTCAACTTAAAGCCCAATAGACTTCTATGGGATTCCGCACTCTCATTCACACAAGTGGATTCCGCACGTATTCCGTACCAATTGCACACAAAATCTGCACAAGCCAGAAACCACTCAAATGAATGCCGAAGCGGAATTGGTGCAGATGTGCGGAAATTTTGCCGTGTGACTAAACCCCTAAATTTAATAACGTGTCGTTCTAAGTATATAGTATATGTCATCTTTTGCTGATGTGGGTTCTATTATGTGGGAAAGACTGTTAGACAGTTACATATCCAGATCCAGGAGCATTTTTATTCCTTCCATACTGGGAAGGGAGGTCCCCATCTTATATCCCATGAAATAGATACCCATGGAGGGGATCCTGAAGTGTTGCACTTTGCTGGTATAGAGAAGGTCTAAGCTAAACCCAGTGAGTAAAAAGACAGGAAACTATTACAAAGGGAAAGAGAGTGCTGATATGAACTCCTTTATTTGACATAGTTTGACCTCTTGATTGTGACATCACTTGATCACATGATATGGTGTAAACGAATGGTGATTGGTTTATGTTTAGTTAGCACCTGTATAAGAGTGTCAGCACTCCATAATGAGACTGAGGCAAGATGAAGCACTAGTGCGAAAAGGCTGATGACACCTTGTAGAACCCCCTATTCACCGTCCACCCCATTTGTAATTTATGTGAGTATTCAATAAAGAAGACACTAAGAAGATGTAGTGAGTGCCGACAATCTTTATTACTTTTTGAGTGTGATTTTAACCCTTAAAGTGTCACTGTCATTGGTAACAACTTTTGATGTGTTGCCCAGACATGTCATAAGTTTAGATAGCAACGTGTCTCAGTCCTCACTCCCCAGTTGTCACTCAATTGTGACTTTTCCATGGTATTAGTCTATGCAATGAAAGAGTCGGAAGGAATGGCCGGCCAGGGAGTGAAGAGAATTGCCGTACCCTTCACCAGCAAATAACTTGTGATCAGTGTGATCTCAACTTTTGACATCCCTGGGCAACATGTCAAAAGTTGTTACAAATGACAGTGACGCTTTAACCCTTTCTGCGGCTAATTAAGCAGTCATCTCTGCGGGCACTGTTAAACCTGTCTCTTTGCTGCAGTAACTATGTCTCTGATAAGGAGAAACTGGAGTAGCCAAAGGCTATGTTCACACTCAGTATTTATGCTATTTGTAAAACAGAAAAAAACAAGAAAAAATCTGCCTATTTTATCTTATTGAGCTCTACTAAGCTCAATAGTAAAATGGTCGTTAGTGCACACACATTAGGTTTACAGACCTTTATTGGTCAATATTTTTAGCCATTAAGAACATACTGTCTGAAAATACAATGTCTGAATATGTCTGAACACCCCTGTGGAAGTTGCCAATTGTGCAACGGAACGTGTGGGGTTCTCGGTGACCCCGTCCTCAGCGTCCCTTGATAAAGTCAAGATAGACGAAACGTGTGTTGGGGCGGTACAGGCGGTCTTCCCACATGGGTAAGTTACTCTTACAGATCTAGAATCATGCAGGTTGTTATTATGTGACTGTGGTGTGTGCGTAAGAGGGGGATCCCCACGCATTACTATACAGGATATAGTGCATTGGTTCTAGTGTCTGGCTCTACTTCCACAGGGAGGCTATTTAGATATATCTGTTTTTTGCTGCTGCCTGCACCTTGTTATAGGGTTCTTCACCAACATCCATTGGTCTCATATAGTTAATTACAGTTTATTATATTGTATGTCTATTTGGTTATTTGATTTAATAAAGCTAATATTTTTATACAGCAGCAATGCTCTTCTTTGGTCCTTTTTGTATAATATATGTGTCACGATTCGGCTGGCTGGAGGTGGATCCTCTGTGCCAGAGAGGGATTGGCGTGGACCGTGTCGGTGGACCGGTTCTAAGTTGCTACTGGTATTCACCAGAGCCCGCCGCATAGCGGGATGGTCTTGCAGCGGCGGTAGCAACCAGGTCGTATCCACTGGCAACGGCTCAACCTCTCTGACTGCTGAGATAAGCGCGGTACAAGGGAGTAGACAAGAGCAAGGTCGGACGTAGCAGAAGGTCAGGGCAGGCAGCAAGGATCGTAGTCAGGAGCAACGGCAGGAGGTCTGGAACACAGGCTAGGAACACACAAGGAAACGCTTTCACTGGCACAATGGCAACAAGATCCGGCGAGGGAGTGCAGGGGAAGTGAGGTGTAAGTAGGGAGTGCACAGGTGACCCGGCACGCGCGCGCCCTAAGGAGCGGGGCCGCGCGCGCCGGGACAACACAGACGGGGAACGGGTCAGGTACGGGAGCCGAGATGCGCATCGCGAGCGGGCGCGTCCCGCATCGCGAATCGCATCCCGGCTGGGAGCAATATCGCAGCGCACCCGGTCAGCAGGTCTGACCGGGGCACTGTGAATAAGAGAACGCTGCGAGCGCTCCGGGGAGGAGCGGGGACCCGGAGCGCTCGGCGTAACAGTACCCCCCCCCTTGGGTCTCCCCCTCTTCTTGGAGCCTGAGAACCTGAGGATAAGACTTTTGTCCAGGATGTTGTCCTCAGGTTCCCAAGATCTCTCCTCTGGGCCGCAATTCTCCCAGTCAACCAAAAAGAATCTTTTACCTCTGACCGTCTTGGATGCTAGAATCTCCTTCACCGAAAAGACGTCAGATGACCTGGAAACTGGAGTGGGAGAAACAACTTTGGGAGAGAAGCGCTTAAGGGTGAGTGGTTTAAGGAGAGAGACATGGAAGGCATTGGGGATACGGAGAGAAGGAGGAAGAAGGAGTTTGTAAGAGACAGGGTTGATCTGGCACTTGACTTTGAAAGGACCAAGATAACGTGGTCCCAGTTTATAACTGGGGACACGAAAGCGGACATACTTAGCGGAGAGCCATACCTTGTCTCCGGGAGCAAAAATGGGGGGAATTCTTCTTTTCTTATCAGCATATTTTTTCATCCGGGATGAAGCCTGTAAAAGAGAATTTTGGGTTTCTTTCCATATGGTGGAGAGGTCTCGAGTCACTTCATCAACAGCGGGCAAACCAGAGGGCATGGGAGTGGGGAGGGGAGGAAGAGGGTGACGACCGTACACCAAGAAGAATGGGGATTTAGCAGAGGATTCGGAGACTCTGAAATTGTACGAGAATTCGGCCCATGGTAGAAGATCTGCCCAGTCATCCTGGCGGGAGGAAACAAAATGTCGCAAATAGTCACCCAGGACCTGATTAATTTTTTCTACTTGCCCATTGGATTGGGGATGATAAGAAGAAGAGAAGTTTAATTTGATCTTGAGCTGCTTACAGAGGGCCCTCCAGAATTTAGACACAAATTGAACGCCTCTATCCGAGACGATATGCGTGGGCAACCCGTGAAGGCGAAAAATGTGTATAAAAAATTGCTTCGCCAACTGAGGCGCCGAAGGAAGGCCTGGAAGAGGGATAAAATGTGCCATCTTGGAGAATCGATCAACGACCACCCAAACAACTGTGTTGCCATGGGATAAAGGCAAGTCAGTAAAAAAGTCCATACCAATCTGTGACCAAGGTTGTTCAGGAACAGGCAGAGGATGAAGGAGACCAGCAGGCTTCTGGCGAGGGGTCTTATCCCGGGCACAGATAGTACAAGCCCGCACGAAATCAACAACATGAGTCTCCAGAGTAGGCCACCAATAAAATCGAGAGATGAGTTGGATGGATTTTTTGATGCCAGCATGGCCTGCGAGGTGGGAGGACTGTCCCCACTTGAGAATCCCGAGGCGCTGGCGTGAAGAAACGAAGGTCTTCCCTGGAGGAGTTTGTCTGATGGAGGCTGGAGAAGTGGAGATCAGACAGTCCGGAGGAATGATGTGTTGCGGGGAGGCTTCCACTTCAGAGGCATCTGAAGAACGAGAGAGGGCATCGGCCCTAATGTTCTTGTCAGCAGGGCGAAAATGAATTTCAAAGTTAAAACGGGCAAAGAACAACGTCCACCTAGCCTGGCGAGGGTTCAGCCGTTGGGCAGACTGGAGATAAGAGAGATTCTTGTGGTCAGTGTATATAATAACTGGATATTTGGATCCCTCCAGCAGGTGCCTCCATTCCTCAAGCGACAATTTTATGGCAAGTAATTCTCGATCACCAATGGAGTAGTTTTTCTCCACCGGGGAGAAGGTCCTAGAAAAAAAAACACAAGTAACAGCATGCCCGGAAGAATTTTTTTGTAGAAGAACTGCTCCAGCTCCCACCGAGGAGGCGTCTACCTCCAATAAAAAGGGTTTAGATGGGTCAGGTCTGGAGAGTACGGGAGCAGAAGAAAAGGCAGACTTGAGATGTTTAAATGCGTCTTCCGCTTGAGGAGACCAGGACTTAGGATTGGCGTTTTTCTTGGTTAGAGCCACGATAGGAGCCACAATAGTGGAAAAGTGTGGAATAAATTGTCTGTAATAATTGGCGAACCCCAAAAAACGTTGGATAGCACGGGGCGTGGCCAATCCAATACGGCAGATAGTTTATCTGGGTCCATTTGTAGTCCCTGGCCAGAGACTAAGTATCCTAGGAAAGGAAGAGACTGACATTCAAAGAGACATTTTTCCATTTTGGCATATAATTGATTGTCCCGAAGTCTCTGAAGAACCATGCGGACATGCTGGCGGTGTTCTTCTAGGTTAGCAGAAAAAAATCAGTATATATCGTCCAGGTAAACCACAACACAGGTATATAGGAGATCACGGAAAATTTCATTTACAAAGTCTTGGAAGACGGCAGGTGCGTTGCAAAGGCCAAAGGGCATAACCAGATATTCAAAGTGTCCATCTCTGGTGTTAAATGCAGTCTTCCATTCGTCCCCCTCCCTGATGCGGATGAGATTATAAGCACCTCTTAAATCCAGCTTGGTAAAGATGTGAGCGCCTCGTTTTTTTACAGTGATTTTATTAAGTCTGCGGTAATCAATGCAAGGGCGTAGGGAGCCGTCTTTTTTGGAAACAAAAAAAAATCCAGCTCCGGCAGGGGAGGAAGACTTGCGGATAAACCCCTTTTTTAAGTTCTCTTGGATGTACTCCGACATGGCTTGAGTTTCCGGAGCAGACAGAGGATAGATTCTGCCCCGGGGTGGAGTAGTACCCGGGAGGAGGTCAATAGGACAGTCATAAGGCCTGTGAGGAGGCAAAGTCTCTGCTTGTTTTTTGCAAAAAATATCAGCATAATCCAGATAGGCCTTGGGAAGACCAGATACCGGGGGAACCACAGGGTCTTGACTGTGAGTACAGGGAGCCGGTTTAAGACAGTCCTTGTGGCAAGAAGTACCCCAGTTCTTGATTTCGCCTGTGATCCAATCAAGGGTTGGGGAATGGCGTTGAAGCTACGGTAATCCAAGAAGAATTTCTGAAGTGCAGTTAGAGAGGACCAAGAATTAAATTTTTTCGTGATGGGGTCCGATGCACATTAAGAGAGGTTCCGTGCGGTAACGCACGGTACAGTCCAATCTTTCATTATTAACAGAGTTGATGTAGAGGGGTCTGGCGAAACTGGTCACCGGGATGTTGAACCTGTTGATGAGAGAGGCCAAAATAAAATTTCCTGCAGATCCGGAATCCAAGAAGGCCATAGCTGAGAAGGAGAAGGTAGAAGAAGAAATCCGCACAGGCACAGTAAGACGTGGAGAAGCAGAGTTCACATCAAGAGCTGTCACACCTTTGTGCGGAGTCAGCGTGCGTCTTTCCTGGCGAGGAGGACGGATAGGACAATCCTTCAAGAAATGTTCGGTACCGGCACAGTACAGGCAAAGGTTCTCCATGCGGCGTCGTGTCCTCTCTTGAGGTGTCAAGCGAGACCGGTCAACTTGCATAGCCTCCACGGCGGAAGGCACAGGAACGGATTGCAGAGGACAAGAGGAGAGAGGAGCCGGGGAGAGAAACCGCCTCGTGCGAACAAAGTCCATATCCTGGCGGAGCTCCTGACGCCTTTCGGAAAAACGCATGTCAATGCGGGTGGCAAGATGAATAAGTTCATGCAGGTTAGCAGAAATTTCTCGTGCGGCCAGCACATCTTTAATGTTACTGGATAGGCCTTTTTTAAAGGTCGCGCAGAGGGCCTGGTTATTCCAGGATAATTCGGAGGCGAGAGTACGGAATTGGATGGCGTACTCGCCAACAGAAGAATTACCCTGGACCAGGTTCAGCAGGGCAGTCTCGGCAGAAGAGGCTCGGGCAGGTTCCTCAAAGACACTTTGAATCTCCGTGAAGGAGTGTACAGAGGCAGTGACAGGATCATTGCGGTCCCAGAGCGGTGTGGCCCATGACAGGGCTTTCCCAGACAGAAGGCTGACTACGAAAGCCACCTTTGACCTTTCAGTTGGAAACTGGTCCGATATCATCTCCAAATGCAGGGAACATTGCGAAAGAAAACCACAGCAAAACTTAGAGTCCCCATCAAATTTATCCGGCAAAGGTAATAGGAGGCTGGATGCGGCCACTCGCTGCGGAGGAGGTGCAGGAGCTGGCGGAGGAGATGATTGCTGAAGCTGTGGTAGTAGCTGCTGTAGCATCACGGTCAGTTGAGACAGCTATTGGCCTTGTTGCGCTATCTGTTGCGACTGCTGGGCAACCACCGTGGTGAGGTCGGCGACAACTGGCAGCGGGACCTCAGCGGGATCCATGGCCGGATCTACTGTCACGATTCGGCTGGCTGGAGGTGGATCCTCTGTGCCAGAGAGGGATTGGCGTGGACCGTGTCGGTGGAACGGTTCTAAGTTGCTACTGGTATTCACCAGAGCCCGCCGCAAAGCGGGATGGTCTTGCAGCGGCGGTAGCAACCAGGTCGTATCCACCGGCAACGGCTCAATCTCTCTGACTGCTGAGATAAGCGCGGTACAAGGGAGTAGACAAGAGCAAGGTCGGACGTGGCAGAAGGTCAGGGCAGGCAGCAAGGATTGTAGTCAGGGGCAACGGCAGGAGGTCTGGAACACAGGCTAGGAACACACAAGGAAACGCTTTCACTGGCACAATGACAACAAGAGCCGGCGAGGGAGTGCAGGGGAAGTGAGGTATAAGTAGGGAGTGCACAGGTGAAGATACTGATTAGGCCTGCTGCGCCAATCAGTGGCGCAGTGGCCCTTTATATCGCAGAGACCTGGCGCGCGCGCGCCCTAAGGAGCGGGGCCGCGCGCGCCGGGACAACACAGACGGGGAACGGGTCAGGTACGGGAGCCGAGATGCGCATCGCGAGCGGGCGCGTCCCGCATCGCGAATCGCATCCCGGCTGGGAGCAATATCGCAGCGCACCCGGTCAGCAGGTCTGACCGGGGCGCTGTGAATAAGAGAACGCTGCGAGCGCTCCGGGGAGGAGCGGGGACCCGGAGCGCTCGGCGTAACAATATGTTGCTTGAGCTATACTGTAGTCACTATAGTTAGACCCCCAGCACCCTATTGAGCTGAATATGAGACATTACCGGTGGTACACAGAGTGTGTTTGGTGCTGTTTTATTGTGTATTTAACATATTGGATATGTGCGGTTGTTAATGGCATTGTATTTTTTACTACTATTTTTTTTAGTGGTTTTTGATGGTACTATACTAGGCACTTGCCACTTTATTTAATGATGCATTAATCACTTTATTGCCTTAGCACCTTATAGCATATATCCAATAACTTTGTGGTACATTTTACCTTCACTGAGAGAACTAATACTGTTTACATCATCGTTTACATAGGACTGTTAGAGGACAGGTGTCAGTATCAGGAGAGGGGGTTCATGGCCCCTCTCCTGGGTTGTGCTTATTTTAATTGGTTTTAATGTGTCCATGTTATTACCCATTGTGTGTCAGTTGGATTTCTATGTGCCTTTTTGTTAATAAAGAATCTATAAAATATTAATTGGTGTGCTACTGCATTTCAGTGTTGCTTTTTGGTTCACCCAGCTTTATGTATTAGGTTGAGCCCCCCGCATTTTCTTCTCTTGAATATGGGAGGGTTCACACTGTTAACCTATGTCCTTCTGACAGATTAACGCAGTTTGGACTGCATTCATATGTGCATATTATTACTATATTATTATATTATTACTAGTCTTAGCCTTATTGCCGGTTTAAAGGTGTTATCCAGGATAAGACAAACAGATTGTGTGTGGCATTATAGCTCAAATCCATTGAAGTGAATGGAGTTAATTTCTAATCCCACACACAACTTTTGCACAAGTGTTGTGCTGTTTTTGAAAGAACTTAGCTCTGTTTTTCTGTTGCTGGATAACCCCTTTACTGACCCAAACTGATCCCTGTGAAGCTTCTGGTACTATCTGTATGCTATGGACAGAACACGTGAATGCAGCCTTAGCAAAAGGTCTCATTCAAGTCACGCAACCAAAATATTTTGAACGATTTGTCTGCAACTTTATTACATTTTTGCGACTTAACATTTGCTGTTAACAACATAGCCAAACTGCAGAGAAGACACAGTCTCACACAACTTATATTGGAGGTCAATAGTGGTAAGACTTGTGACCAAAAATCCATCACAGATTTTAGCGACTGACGTCACGTGCCACATGCTACACCATTTACTTACGTCACGTGGACCATTGTAGGATCTTTGTGTCATGTGACCAAGGTTGCCATGTAGCCCAAGCCTATGCCATCTATTTAGACATCACAATGCCACATTTCAATGGCAATTTATTGCTGTGACTACCACAAAACCCCGGCAAAATGCCTTTGTTTTGTTTGGATTTAGCAAAAACCTAAGTGTTACGCTTCAGTTTGCAGCAGTCATGAAAATAAACTGTGACATTATCACTACACATTTCCAGTCTGAAACAGACTCTTAATCAGGGTTTCTTTTAGAACGGAAACACCTTGTTTTGTGCCCAATAAATTTGTTAAATGACAATACCTCTGTCTGATCATTTACACTGGAACTTATGCCCCAAAAAATAAGCAAAAAATGTTTATGTGCAAATACCTAAAGCTACCCTAGATGGCTGTTAGCTAAATGCTTATTCAGCTTCATAAGTATACAGCAGCTAACAAGTACTTTTTTACCCTTCCAGTACTTATCAGCTACTGTATACTACAGAGAAAGTTCATTTCTTTTTTAATTTCTTTTCTGTCTGACCACAGTGTCCGGAACTGTCCAGAGCGGGAAAGGTTTGCTATGGGGATTTGCTCCTGCTTTGGACAGTTCCTGACATGGACAGAGGTGTCAGCAGAGAACACTGTGGACAGACAGAAAAGAGATACAAAAAGAAAAGAACTTTCTCTGTAGTATACAGCAGCTGATGGGAGGGTTAAGATTCTACTGGAAGGGTTAAGATTTTTTTTATAGAAGTAATTTACAAATCTATTTAACTTTGTGGCACCAGCTGATTTAAAATACATTGTTTTCCACCGGAGTACCCCTTTAAGGCTGGGTTTCCACTTGGCAGTTTTTGAGCCAAATCCATAGGTAGAATAAAAAACATAATGGAAGGAGTTATACTCCTTTACAATGGATCCATGTCTGGTTTAGCTCAAAAACTGGCAGTTTTTCCAAAAACGGACAAGTAGAAACGCTAGGTGTCCACTTTTTTTTTTTTTTTTTTTTTTTAGCAAAAACATCGACAAAAGCGCCCAAACAGCAGCACAGCATTTTTTTTAGGTGAAAAATTCAGGGGCCAGATGTTATCTGAAAGCCAACAGGGATTTTTGAAATGCCATACCCACTTGCCATTTATGTCTTTTGTGTGTTTGTTTTTTTTGTGTTTTTTTTTTACTCCTATTTTGCTTTTATAATTTTTGTGCTCAGTGGCAGTTTTTCAAAATCACAGCATGTTAAGATTGTGTAATTTTCTTCACTGAAATCTTGTCGTTTCTCACCCATAGAAGTCTATGGAAGTGAAGAAACACTATTAAAAATTCAATAGATGTTTTTATTGGCATTTTTTGGGGGCGTTTTTACATGTTTTTATAAAGAGTTAAATAAATGGATGGACACAGGAACAGGAAAAACTGCCAAAGGAGAAATAGCTGTGGATTTCTGCAACAGTGAATCCATTTCTGCAGGTAAATCCTTCTTGGTAGATCCATACCAATTTGTGCAAATTTTGTTGTGACTTTGCTATTCCAGGTTTGGGAACAGAGTACTGTATGTCAATGCTTAAAAAAATCATTATGTGGTATGGGGTGTGAGATGCAGGGCAGATGGATTTACCCTAGGGGCAGACTGCATTAACCCCTTGTATTTGTGATGCCAGGGAGTGGTTTATCCTCAATACCACCCAAAGGTATACTGCTGGATCCTGGGCTAGGCATGGGGGCGATAATGACTCCATTGCCAAGTTGCGGGCGACGGTAGCTTTACTGAGTGACAGATTGTACAGTCTATACAGTGTAGCCAGGCCTATGGAGGTGACCAGTGACTTCAGAGATGTTGAGGGCTTGCTGGGACTTGCAGTGGTTTTGGACAATTTAGTGCAGGCCACGTTGACTTGACAATAGATGACAGTGACTGACTTGACTTGACTGGAGACAGACTAAGCTGGGACTTTAGCTTACTTGTAGACTTGTAGCTCTTGGCTGCAGACTTGACGTGCGGCCTCCTATGACTCGAGACACACTCTTAGGCTCGACTGCACCTCAGCAAAGACTCAGGAACTAAGAGAGAGAAGAGACTCCTCCCAGGGCTTTTATGGTGGAGACTATGGTGGGGTCCCATTGGTCACTCTTAAGTCACCTGGTCACTGATACCTCCTGGGTAACAATCACATGACAACTCACATGACAACTGGTGATCACATGTTAACCTTTCTTAAAGATACAACATTCTTATATACATAACATGGGGGATAATATACAAATACAGTAGAACAGATGCAGGGGGGGCCGAGGGGAAACTGCAGGGAGGCCGCCTGACAGGGCAGCAAGGGTCTGGGGTAACAACTCCCGTACTGGGCCACCACAATTATCTAAAAGCTGCACCACAGTTACATTTATGCTCAGATTCTAGCCAGATTTTTTTCTGTAGTGTATGAATGAGATTTCTAAAAATATAATTTACAGTGCTAGTACTGTAATGATGCAGAGTTTACGCACGCTAATCTGTTATCATATATATGGGCCTTATAAAATAAGGGGCATGAGCACTAAAAGTGCCTAGGGCAGCATTAAAGGTGTACTCCACTGCTCAGCAGTTGAATGGCCATCTCCCATAGACTTGCATTGAGGGGGCAGGGATTGACGTCATGATGGGGTGGGGCTATGATGTCACGAAATCCCAGCGCCGGCTCCAGCATTCGGAACAGTTTGTTCCAAATGCTGAGCAGCGGAGTGCCCCTTTAAGTCTCAATATGGCCCAGCCTATACAGCGAGATATGTTTCAGCCTTCAGTTGGAGGTATACATTGGAACCTAGCCTAACATCTGCAACTTAGATAACTATAGAAGTATATGGTAAATTCTGAAGAATTCATTTGAGGTCCGGGTGTTGTGGCTGAACTATAGATGCTAAAATTCATCTAAGTGAAAGTGGCTGAACCCAAGTGTAACCTTTTATTCTCAAGAAGTCCAAGAGGACATTGATCATTGGACTAGAAACGCAGTCTAGTTTTGGATACTGACCCATTGGTGAATGACACCTTATGTTAGTATTTCTAGCTAACTAGCTTCTCCTTTAATTATAAATTACCAGCAATGAGAGTCATGAAGCATTTCTTTTGAAGGTCACATCTGGGTTTAATAAAATAACAAGGAGAGGAAACACGTCTCTCAAGGAGATTCAAAGAAATTAAAATAAACAATTGCTGGCCTGCTGCCTCTTCAACCCATCTTCTCATCCCTCCTGCTTCCCACCCTTTCGCCTGACTTTGGTCAGAGAAGCTAAATTGTGAACACATGGGGATGTTCCTCTGTCCTAAATGTGTCCCCAAGTATAGGAGCAGAAGAGTTGCTCCATAAATTCTCCAAGCTTTTGTAACTTCAAAGCTATTTATCTGCAGGTGGTCATGACAATTTTATTTCTGTTTCACAGTGTAATTGCTGATAAAGGGAATTAAGGTATCTATAGTTACATTATAATGAAATAGCAGAGTAAAATAGAGAAAAGGAGGGAAAAGGATGGAGAGCTTCTGCTGGTGATGACAGGACTCAGAACGCCACAGTAGCACAGGACGATATTTATTAAAATAATTCGGACAACGCGTTTTGGCGCAGGCACGCACCTTCCTCAGGTCCACAAAACAATCAAATTGCTGCCTCCTGGGGTATGTTGCTGTGCTTATGGTGGCAGTCTTGATTGTTCTGATGGACCACCCCAGTGGATCAGGCGTGACACCTAGTACGAAGTGTGGGGTCCCGTCTATTTTTTTCCTATAACTCACAAGAGAGCGCCCCTCTTTTTCTTTCTGCCTTTGCATCATAATGAAATGTGTTATGAGATATGTATGAAAACATTAAACACTAAAATACCAAAGAACTTAAAATGTTACTGTCATCTAAATAAATTTTTGACATATTGCACCGACGTGTCAAAAGTTTTGATTGGTCAGGGTCTCAATGCTAAGATTCCTTCCAATAGTTAAATATTGCCTGTGGTAAAGCGTGTGGCAGCACACTTCCTTTTCCGGCTTGGGGGTCAATCAACTCCATTGCAGGAGACAGGCTCCATAGCCCCAAGCGTTGTCTCCCAGCTATATTTAGCCATTGCTGGGGGTATCAGCACTGAGACTCTGACCACTGTACACCTTTGACATGCGACGTAACCAAAAATAAGGGCTTAATCATAACCAATATGATGATTCAGTGTTCAATAAATACCTATTAATTGACACTGAAGCAAACAATGATAAAAAATGTCAAGTTTAATTAGACAAATCCCAAGTTACATTAAAACACACTTAAAAAAGGAGCATCAACAGTCAGACAGCAAAGATTCTCTCCGGGTGGGTCCCATACAGGTAAAGTATGACAGACTAGTTAGGAATAGGTCAAATTGTCTAAATATGATTATAATATAATAATTTGGAAAATTTGACCTATTCCTTGAGACCAGTCTGTTATACTTTACCTGTAGAGATTATTTGCAGTCTGACTGTTGCTGCTCATTTTAACCCCTTAACCCCTTAAGGACTCAGGGTTTTTCCGTTTTTGCACTTTCGTTTTTTCCTCCTTACCTTTTAAAAATCATAACCCTTTCAATTTTCCACCTAAAAATCCATATTATGGCTTATTTTTTGCGTTGCCAATTCTACTTTGCAGTGACATTAGTCATTTTACCCAAAAATGCACGGCGAAACGGAAAAAAAAATCATTGTGCGACAAAATCGAAAAAAAAACGCCATTTTGTAACTTTTGGGGGCTTTCGTTTCTACGCAGTGCATATTTCGGTAAAAATTACACCTTATCTTTATTCTGTAGGTCCATACGGTTAAAATGATACCCTACTTATATAGGTTTGATTTTGTCGCACTTCTGGAAAAAATCATAACTACATGCAGGAAAATTTATACGTTTAAAAATGTCATCTTCCGACCCCTATAACTTTTTTATTTTTCCACGTACAGGGCGGTATGAGGACTCATTTTTTGCGCCGAGATCTGAAGTTTTTATCGGTATGATTTTTGTTTTGATCGGACTTTTTGATCACTTTTTATTCATTTTTTAATGATATAAAAAGTGACCAAAATACGCTTTTTTGGACTTTGGAATTTTTTTGCGCGTACGCCATTGACCGTACGGCTTAATTAATGATATATTTTTATAGTTCGGATATTTACGCACGCGGTGATACCACATATGTTTATTTTTTATTTTTTTTACACTGTTTTATTTTTTTTATGGGAAAAGGGGGGTGATTCAAACTTTTATTAGGGAAGGGGTTAAATGACCTTTATTAACACTTTTTTTTTACTTTTTTTTTGCAGTGTTATAGGTCCCATAGGGACCTATATCACTGCACACACTGATCTCTAATGCTGATCACTGGCGTGCATTAACACGCCTGTGATCAGCATTATCGGCGCTTGACTGCTCCTGCCTGGATCTCAGGCACGGAGCAGTCATTCGTCGATCGGACACCGGGGAGGCAGGTAAGAGCCCTCCCGGTGTCCGATCAGCTGTTCGGGACGCCGCGATTTCACCGCGGCGGTCCCGAACAGCCCGACTGAGCAGCCGGGTCACTTTCACTTTCACTTTAGAAGCGGCGGTCAGCTTTGACCGCCGCTTCTAAAGGGTTAATACCGCACATCGCCGCGATCGGCGATGTGTGGTATTAGCCGCGGGTCCCGGCCGTTGATTAGCGCCGGGACCGACGGGATATGATGCGGGATCGCGGCGCGATCCCGCTTCATATCGCGGGAGCCGGCGCAGGACGTAAATATACGTCCTGCGTCGTTAAGGGGTTAAGGACCGGGCGTTTTTCGGTTTTTGCTCTTTCGTTTTTTCCTCCTTACCTTAAAAAAATCATAACTCTAAAAATCTGTATTATGGCTTATTTTTTGCGCCCCTTAATCTACTTTGTAATGATATCAGTCATTTTACCCAAAAATCTACGGAGAAACTGGAAAAAAAATTATTGTGCGACAAAATTGAGAAAATACAGCCATTTTGTAACTTTTGGGGGCTTCCGTTTCTACGTAGTACCTTTTTGGGTAAAAATTACACCTTATCTTTATTCTCTTGGTCCATACGGTTAAAATGATACCCTACTTGTATAGGTTTGATTTTGTATTGCTCAGAAAAATATCATAACTACATGCAGAAAAATGTATACGTTTAAAATTGTCATATTCTGACCCCTATAGCTTTTTATTTTTCCGTGTTCAGGGCGCTATGAGGGTTAATTTTTTGTGCTGTGATCTGAAGTTTTTGTTGGTACCATTTTTGCATTGATCTGACTTTTTGATCGCTTTTTATTAATCTTTTCATGAAATAAAAAGTGACCAAAAATACGCTATTTTGGACTTTGGAATTTTTTTGCGCGTACGCCATTGGCCATGCGATTTAATTAGCAGTATATTTTTTTAAATCGGACATTTCCACACGCGGCGATACCACATATGTTTATTTTTGCTTTTATTTACACAGTTTTTTTTTTATTATTGGAAATGCCGGGTGATTCAAACTTTTATTAGGGGAAGGGATAATTCAAAGGGTTAATGATTTTTTTTACACTTTTCTTTTGCAATATTATAGCCCCCATAGGGGGCTATACCATTGCATTTACTGATCTTTAACTTTGTTCAATGCATCTCCATAGGGATGCATTGATCAGGGTTTTCGGCGATTGATTGCTCAAGCCTGGATCTCAGGCTTGTAGCATTCAATCGGCGATCGGACTGCAGGAAGGAAGGTAAGAGACCTTCCTCCTGTAGTACAGCTGTTCGGGATGCCGCGATTATACCGCCGCGATCCTGAACAGCTCCCTGAGCTAACCGGCAACTTTCACTTTTAGCCGCGTGGCTCAGCTTTGAGCGTGCGGCTAAAGGGTTAATAGCGCGCGGCACCGTGATCAGTGCCGCACGCTATTAGAGGCGGGTCCCGGCCAGTGGCGTTGCGACGCGGGTGCGGCCCGCACCAGGTGACAGCAACCTAATGGGGTGACACCAAGACGCTCCGCAGCACCCCCCCATCTGTGCCCGACCGGCCTCCCGTCCGTCAGCTTCCCCCCCCCCCCGGCCTTCACCTGCACTGTGCGCCCGTCCGTCAATACCCCCCTTGCCTTCACCAGCAATGTGCCCGGCCTCCGCTCCCACGTCTGCGCCGGCCTGACGTCAAACCGCATGGCCACGCAGGAGGACGTCAGTTACGTCACTCGCAGGTCGCCCAGTGAGAAGGATCCCTGTGCTGGATGGGTGAGTGTGTGTCTGTCTCTCTGTCTGTCTCTATCTCTGTCTGTGTGTGACTCTGTGTGTGTGTATATGTGACTCTGTGTGTGTGACTGTGTGACTCTGTGTGTGCGCGACTGTGTGTGTTTGTGTGACTCTCTGTGTGTGTGACTGTGTGACTCTGTGTGCGTGTGTTTGTGTGACTCTCTGTGTGTGTGACTGTGTGACTCTGTATGTGTGTGCGACTCTGTGTGTTTGTGTGACTCTCTGTGTGTGTGACTCTCTGTGTGTGTGACTCTGTGTGTGTGTTTAGGTGACTCTGTGTTTGTGTGACTGTGTTTGGGTGACTCTGTGTGTGGGTGACTCTGTGTGTGTGTCTGTCTGTGAGTGTTTGTCTCCCTGACTGTGTGTGTTTGTGTGTGTGTGTGGGTGGGCGGGGTGGGGGGGGGGGGGGTTTGAACCAGTGATTTAATGTGGGGAGACTTTGACCCATTGTGGGGAACCTGCAAGGGAACCTGCGGCCTAATGTGGGGAAACTACTACCATATGTGCGGAGTCTATGCTACCTAATGTGGGGAGTCTATGCTACCTAATGTGGGGAGACTGCTACCTAATGTGGGAAATCTGTGCTACCAAATGTGGGGAGTCTATGCTACCTTATGTGGGGAATCTGTGCCACCTAATGTGGGGAATCTGTGCTACCTAATGTGGGGAATCTGTGCTACCTAATGTGGGGAATCTGTGCTACCTAATGTGGGGAAATTGCTACCTAATGTGGGGAAACTGCTGCCTTCCTAATGTGCGGGGAACTGCTGCCTACCTAATGCTCCCCCCCTGGCAGTAGCACCCTCATCATCCACCAGCGACCCCCCCCCCCCAACAGTAGCACCTCCATCAGAAGATCCTGATGGTGGATGATGGCGGTGCTCCTGCCAGGAGGATGATCCTGCCGATGGATGATGGGGGTGATACTGCCAAGGGGGATGGCCAGTAGCACCCTCATCATCCTCCAGCAACACCCCCCCAATTAGTAGCACCCCCATCATCCACTAGCAACACCACCAGTACCCCCCTCCCGTGGTAATAGCATCAGCTAACGGATGTTGAGGGGTGTTACTGCAGTTGTGGTATTATATTCGGAGGGTGCACTGTATAGCAACGTTATATTCAGAGGGCGCAGTTTGTGGTAGTATTATTAGAGATGAGCGAAACAGTAAATTCGATCCATCACGAACTTCTTGGCTCGGCAGTTGATGACTTTTCCTGCATAAATTAGTTCAGCCTTCAGGTGCTCTGGTGGGCTGGAAAAGGTGGATACATTCCTAGGAAAGAGTCTCCTAGGACTGTATCCACCTTTTCCAGCCCACCGGAGCACCTGAAAGCTGAACTAATTTATGCAGGAAAAGTCATCAACTGCCGAGCCGAGAAGTTCGTGACGAATCGAATTTACTGTAAGTTCGCTCATTTCTAAGTATTATATTCAGAGGGCGCAGTGGGTGGTAGTATTATATTCAGGGGTACAGTATGTGGCAGATTTATATTCAGAGGGTACAGTATGTGTTGGTATTATATTCAGAATGTACAGTGTGTGGTAGTATTATATTCAGTGGGTACGGTGTATGGAAGGTTTATAATCAAAGAGTATAGTGTATAGTAGTATTATATTTAGAGGATACAGTGTCTGGCAGGTTTATAATAATACTTGTTTTCATATAGAGGATGAGAATGCGCTGACATCTCACATTCTGCAGAGAGAAGTTTTAGCTGGAACAAGTCCTAGCGGTATGTACCATCTGAATTAGATAAGGGAAGACTATAGAGAAGACGTCACCTCTAGTCACTGATATCATTGTGTATTCTCCTCACTATAGAGAAGACGTCACCTGTAGTCACTGATATCATTATATATTCTCCCCACTATAGAGAAGACGTCACCTGTAGTCACTGATATCATTGTGTATTCTCCTCACTATAGAGAAGACGTCACCTGTAGTCACTGATATCATTGTGTATTCTCCTCACTATAGAGAAGACGTCACCTGTAGTCACTGATATCATTGTGTATTCTCCTCACTATAGAGAAGACGTCACCTGTAGTCACTGATATCATTGTGTATTCTCCTCACTATAGAGAAGACGTCACCTGTAGTCACTGATATCATCATGTATTTTCCTCACTATAGAGAAGATGTCACCTGTAATCACTGCTATCATTTTGTATTCTCCTCACTATAGAGAAGATGTTACCTGTAGTCACTGATATCATTGTGTATTCTCCTCACTATAGAGAAGACGTCACCTGTAGTCACTGATATCATTATGTATTCTCCTCACTATAGAGAAGACGTCACCTGTAGTCACTGATATCATTGTGTATTCTCCTCACTATAGAGAAGACGTCACCTGTAGTCACTGATATCATTGTGTATTCTCCTCACTATAGAGAAGACGTCACCTGTAATCACTGATATCATTGTGTATTCTCCTCACTATAGAGAAGACGTCACCTGTAGTCACTGATATCATTGTGTATTCTCCTCACTATGTCCTATCAGAGCTGTAGTCGCTTGTCAGTTCTACAGTTAGGTAAATGAAACTACAACTCCCAGCATAACCTCATCACTGCTCAAAGGGGTACTCTACTGGAAAACATTTTTTTTTAATCAACTGGTGCTACAAAGTTAAACAGATTTGTAAATTACTTCTATTTAAAAATCTTAATCCTTCCAGTACTTATTAGCTGCTGTATAAGCGATTCACAGGAAGTTATTTTCTTTTTTAATTTATTTTCTGTCTGACCACAGTGCTCTGTGCTGACACCTCTGTCCATGTCAGGAACTGTCCATAGTAGGAGCAAATCCCCATAGCAAACCTATCCTGCTCTGGACAATTCCTGACATTGACAGAGGTGTCAGCAAATAACACTGTGGTCAGACTGAAAAGAACTACACAACTTCCCGTGGAGCATACAGCAGCTTATAAGTACTGTAAGGATTAAGATTTTAAATAGAAGTAATTTTAAAATCTTAGCTTAGGTCCTTTTGGACAGTGAACTCCTTGAAAGCATATAGAGACAGTGGAAGAGTCCCTAGAGGACTACGATCTTACAAAGTACCATCGCAATTCCATAATAATCCATCATTCCTAGAAACATAGAATAAAGCCCATCTTACCCACGCAGAAAACCTGTTGAACATTATACTTGAACAAACAGAACTTGATTATGTGCGAACTACAGAAGAATTATGTCACGCAAAAAATGAGTTACGCCTGAGACTAACGGATCATCAAGCCTTCACTTTTTTTAATAATCTTGATAAGAAAATTAAATTAACAGAAATTGAAGTTAAGGAGAAAAAACGTGACAAGTTCCTACGCGATAAAACAGATTATGAGAATAACATGATTTTCTCTTGGCGACAACATCAACCACGTACCCAACGACCTAACAATAGAAACAATAGGAATAACCCGAGAAGACGTGCCCAAAAAAAGAAACGTCCATCCGATTATTGGACAACTGACTCCGATACCAGCGACGACAACATGAGAGATACAGGGACCAAATCTGATTCACATGACACCCCAAACCTCCCTTTAGGAGGAAGACTCGAAGGGGAAGAAGAAAAAGGAAGAGGTCCTACAAGGACCATGGTCAGGAAGAAAACAGTGACCTGGAACCAGGAACAACGAATGTAATAAATATTTCAGGCATAGACCTACCTACTGACTGTATCTTATTACTATCCAAAGGTCTCAATTTTGGCGTGTACGAATCTTTCGACATGCCTCAATTCGAGATTGATCTTTTTAAGGGTGTCCGTAAAATCCAACTACATAAATTTTTCAGCGTAAAAGGGAACAAAACATCAGATGACCCTGTGAGAGAGGGTGAAAGACCCTGCACAATAGGACCATTAGGTTTTATTCCTGCAAGTGGCCTTAATGACGAGGAAATATCACATATTAGAATGCTAGCTGAACTAGCAGACCCACAGACAGATGACATTGATATAACAGTACCAACTCTCGGCTATTCCAGGTTTAATAGCGGACGTCAATCTACCTTTAACCCTTCAGTTCCTCCTGGATCACCTCTAGACTTATTCACACAATCTGTCACACAGGATCTGAAATGCCTTATTTATCCAGCTCCACTTAAAAATTTGACTAGAGAAGAACAGAAGATGCTAACTTGGCTCTCTCAACAGAGAAACTTAAAAGTAACAAAAGCCGATAAGGGTGGCTCGATCGTCGTAATGTCATCATCTCAATACAAAGGAGAAGCCAAGCGACAGCTGTCAGATCGTACTACTTATGAAAAAGTGTTAACAGATCCAACAAGAAGGGTCATGGATACGCTTCGATCTTTTCTCCGTCGAGCCGTTGAAATGGGAGTCTTAAATCACTCTACTGCAGAACGGTTGATACCCGTCGCACCTAAGAAACCTAAATGGTATATTTTGCCGAAGATTCATAAGTCGCGGACCGACCCCCCCGGACGACCTATCGTCGCGGGGATCGGTTCCGCGACTGAATATCTGTCAAAATATATAGAGTGGTTATTACGGCCCCTTCTACCCTCCATTCCTTCATATTTAAAAGATTCCGGCGACGTCCTTCAATATTTACATAAAGTCACCTGGACTAACCACTACCATCTTACTAGTATAGACGTTGAGAGCCTGTACACTCGCATCCCTATCGGTGCGGGTGTGCAGGCTGTCAGGTTCTTCCTCAGTCAAGCAGGGAAATCTCCTACTTTCATTAATTTCATATCTGAAGCAATAACCATTATTCTAGAGAATAATTATTTCCAATATGAGAACCAGTGGTTCCGCCAAAGGACAGGAACTGCAATGGGTACATCGGTCTCCTGTACTTTCGCGAATATTTTTCTTGCGGTATTCGAACATAAATATATATTCTCTACTAATAACACCTATGTTAGCAACATTAAAGGATACAAGCGCTATATAGACGACGTGCTACTCCTATGGGAAGGATCCGAGGACCACTTTAATAGTTTTGTTAGCTATCTAAACACTAACACAATGAATATGCGGTTTACATCCGTCTTCTGTCAAAATCATCTGGACTATCTTGATATCAGGATCATCAAAACACCTCAAGGCCTGCACACAGAAGGCTATAGAAAAGCAATAGCCCGTAACAGTCTACTTCATTTTAAGAGTTCACACCCTGCACACACTAAGCGTGCTATTCCTTTTAGTCAATTCTTGCGTCTAAAAAGGCTAAATAGTGAACATGACTCTTATTTAGCGCAAGCAGAAGATCTAAAAAAACGTCTGTTGGCTCGCGGATACCCTGTTAATATCATCCAGACAGCGTTCAATAAAGTTGAAGAAATGAACAGAAATGATTTGATACAGTACAAAAAATCTAAGAAAAACACGAATCAAGATACGGTACGTAGATTTACTTTTTCATTTAAGAATACTCAAATGAACGATGTCATAAATTCCACCATCAGACGCCATTGGCATATATTGTCTACTGATGAAGACTTGAGACAAGTCACAGCTCTTTGTCCGTTAATTACCTACCGGAAGAATCAAACTATTGGTGATAAACTGAAGCAACACACTTCACCCCTTAATGAATCTTGGTTACAGAACCTTTTCCCAGTAGGTAACCATCGCTGCGGATCCTGCAAATTTTGCAAATTCAACACAGGAGCCAAACATCTCACCCTCGGTGGCTATTCTATTTCTGTTAGACAATTAATCACATGTAAAACCACTTTTGTCGTCTATTACATAATCTGCCCTTGTCACAGATATTACATAGGAAAAACCAAGAGACAACTCTGTGCTAGGTTTCGCGAACATAAATATACGCTCTCTAAAGGAACAGGTCCCCCACGTTTAGCGAAACATCTGCACGAAATGCACAACAATGATGCAGATGTTTTGCGTTTTGGTGGAATTGAAAAAATTCCAGTCCTTAAACAAGGAGGAGATAGAGAGAATATTCTTCTCCAATGTGAAGCACGTTATATTCTCAGATGTAACGCTCAGGGCCCGGCTGGGCTGAATGAGCGACTCGACATGTCTCCCTTCTTAAGTTAATTACACTAGTCTTTATCTGCACCTTGTCATATTAAGATATTCAATCATACACATTTTTGTTTTCTTACCTTCTTTATTGTCATTTGTTCAATCACCATTTACTTATTATTCTGTCCACTTTTTGGGTCTAGCAACTCGCTGCTTTTGAAGACTATACTTCTATTATAGTTTACACTATTAATGTATAGTTCACATCAATAGCTCTCTTTTCTATTATCTGACAACGGAGCCTATTTCTTCTTTTCCCTTCCGCCTTTCCGGACCTTCCTTTTTGATCCACACGTTTACCCATAGCTTACATGTTTCTATGGTTACTCCCGTTACTCACGGACTTCCATAAAAGGGCAACGCTATGACGTGAACGTTGAGGCCGGAAGAAGGACGTTCCTACGTCCGAAACAGCCGGCGTAGCCTCTGAGCGCCCCTTACCGTCTTCGTCTATGCCGCGGTGATCCCGGACCTTGGGCCTGCAGCTGTTTACCCGCGGTGAGTGCACGCTACCTCTTTTTTTATTGTACTAATTTTAAAATCTGTTTAACTTTCTGGCACCAGTTGATATAAAAGTAAATGTTTTCCAGTGGAGTAGCCCTTAAAGTAATTCTGGGAGCTGTATATTTAAATGGTGAAAACTTCTTTAACACTTTCCTATTCTGTGGCAACTGGTATATCTGATTATTATACTTGAATTTCTCACAGTGCGCTACAACAGTGGTGTCTGTCACAACAGGCTAAAAACTTACTGGGGGGAGGGGGTAGGTATGGGGTTGACACCCTTTTCTACCGCACCGGGTGACACCAACCCTAGCAACGCCACTGGTCCCGGCTTCACTATGACGCCGGGCCCGCCGTGATATAATGCGGGGTCACCGTGGGACCCTGCGTTATATCACGGGAGCGGGACCGGGACCAAGGACGTACTCATACGTCCTTGGTCCTTAAGACGTTAAGTATGTTTTAATGTAACTTGTGTTTTGTCTAATAAAATTTGAGATTTTGGGGGAAAGGATAGGGGATAAAATGTCTGATCGCGGGGGTCCCACCACATACTGTTTAGAATACCGGGTGCTACACAGAGATCGCCCACGGTGACCCCCGCGATCAGACATCTTATCCCCTATCCTTTGGATAGGGGATAAGATGTCTAGGGGCGGAGTACCTCTTTAAGGTTAAGTTCACACACAGCACATTTGTTACAAATATTTTTGCAACTACCCCTCATTGCATTAAGTTATATGCAATAGATTTTCTGAAATTTTTGCAACAACTTTGCGTGTATTACCGTATTTATCGGCGTATAACACGCACTTTTTAGGCTAAAATTTTTAGCCTAAAGTCTATGTGCGTGTTATACGCCGATACACCCCCAGGAAAGGCAGGGGGAGAGAGGCCGTCGCTGCCCGCTTCTCTCCCCCTGCCTTTCCTGGGGTCTAGAGCGCTGCTGTCGGCCCTTTTCACCCCCTGGTTATCGGCGCCGCTGCCCGTTCTGTCCCCCTGACTATCGGTGCCGGCGCCGATTGCCAGGGAGAGAGAAGCAGCGCCGACAGCCAGGGGGAGAGAAGGGGCAGCGGCACCCATTGCTGGCGCCACTGCCCCGTTGCCTCCCCCCATCCCCGGTGGCATAATTACCTGAGTCCGGTCCGCGCTGCTCCAGGCCTCCGTCGTGCGTCCCCGGCGTCATTGCTATGAGCTGAACGGCGCGGCGCATGACGTCAGAGCGCCGCGCCGTGCATAGCAACGACGCTGGGGACGCACGACGGAGGCCTGGAGCAGCGCGGACCGGACTCAGGTAATTATGCCACCGGGGATGGGGGAGGCAACGGGGCAGCGGCGCCGGCAATGGGCGCCGCTGCCCCTTCTCTCCCCCTGGCTGTCACCAGGGGGTGAAAAGGGCCGACAGCAGCGCTCTAGACCCCAGGAAAGGCAGGGGGAGAGAACGGGCAGCGACGGCCTCTCTCCCCCTGCCTTTCCTGGGGGTATATCGGGGTATACACGCGCACACACGCACCCTCATTTTTTCATGGATATTTGGGTAAAAAACTTTTTTTACCCAAATATCCTTGGTAAAATGAGGGTGCGTGTTATAGGCCGGTGCGTGGTATACCCCGATAAATACGGTATATAAACTTTGACATGTCTAAAGAATGCTATTTCAGAGAAAAATGTCACTGTAAATGTGCAAAATGGTGCATTATGGTTATGTAACCATCAAGCACACATAGACTAGTATGTAACTGTATCATATCATGGGTATACTGTAAACACACCCACATTATGTTATGCTATTCATCTTTAATCCCCATGTATTATTATGTCTTAAATAATGCAAAGTAGCTCATTTCCAGAAGAAAAAGAACTTGCTCTACAGTGCCTACTGGAAGTACCTTGCCTAACAATGTCTGACCCTTTAAGAGACCTAATATGATTCGGGATTGTATGCCAACATTTCTTGTTGTAAAAATGTTCTCAAAAACTAATAAAAATCATTTAAACAAAAAAAAAAAAAAAAAAAAAAAAGGGGGTATGCTATCTATAGACAGCTGTTTTAGGGTACTTGCCCCTATCAGTACAGAGCAGGGTGTTGGATGGCTAGTGAGAGGATTTCAATGTGGGACTAGAGGAGTAATGTGTCTCCTTAAGAAGACAATGCTCGTGCAATGCTCATAACACTCCATACGGTCTCATATATAACAGATGTTGGACAATGTCAATCATGACACCTCTGCCAATCATCTGGTCAGCCTATACAGTGAACGGGGCTAGAAGCTGTTGACTTTATTCACTGTGCAGTTGCCAGGCCTGGTTACTGCAGCTTAGCTCCAGGTTACCACTTAAGTCAAAAAGCCATAGGATAGAGGGATATTGGAAGCACTGATACTAGAGTCCAGTGGGGATTGAGGGAGGTATGTATAAGTTTTTTTTATTCTTTTACCAAACCTAGGCACTAGAGGTAAGCAAATTTTTTGAAAAGTTTGGTTCCCCACACTTCTTTTAAAAAAAAGTTGAGTTTGCTGCAAATAATTTTTAACTGAACTAACAATGCAATAACCCTCAAAACGTGTGAATAACACTGCCTAAAAGCTCTAAAGCCTTGTATAACACTGCTAGGGTCACCTAGGAATGTTTTCAAGTAGTTTTAAAATGGGTTTAAGGCTAAGATGATGTCAAAGTTTGCACCAGACTTGAAAAAACCTCAATTAGATCTCCATTTTGCAAAGAAAACCCGAAAAGGGGCGCGGCCGCTGGTAAAAGGGGGCATGGTCTCTGAAAAGGGGCGTGTTCCCAACATTTTCACAAAAACCCAACATATTTACTAAGGTTTCCACATAAAATGTGGTGGATTTGAGCTGAGGAAAACCCTTACAGAACAGAGCATGTGTAAAAAAAGCAAAGTGTAGGGAAAGTGGAAAATGTAGGGAAACCTTAGTAAATACCGTGGAAAATAAATTGTAGGGAATTAAAACCCACAAAGAAACCTACTCTCCACTCTTAGTAAATAAGGGCCAATGGCTTTTCCCAAGCGTTCCAAAAATTCTCCCTTTTGGGAGTTGCAACAGGATTGGTGTCCCAAAATAGTCAAGAAGAAAAAGCTTTTGTAAAAATAATTTTTTTTATAAAGAATTATCAAAAATTCTTCTCTTTTAGAAGCTGCAACAGGATTGATGTTTTAAAATAAAAAAGAACATGTAGCTATTGTATGAAAAGCCGAAAAAAATTATAATTTTTTTGGATTATAGAAGGTTTTGTATGTGTAGGCTTGGCTGGTAGTAACAGTAGCAGCAGTAAGGGTGGTGGACTGGTGGTAGCTGAAATAGCTAGCGGACAGCAGGCAGTTGTGAACTAGTGGTAGCTGCAGCTGTCTGCAGCTGCAGACAGCACAGGTGGTGGACTAGTGCTAGTTGTAGCCAGCAGGCAATGGTGGATTAGTGACAGTTGTAGCCTTTCCTTGTGAGTCCATGGGGGACATGTATCAATGTTGGTGTAGGTAGACGTTTTTTGTAGATCATTTTGGTTGGTCTAAATTTGGTACAATTTTGTACACCTGATCTACACCTCACAGGAAAAGTGGACACAGGGATTTTGCTCTATTGCTTTGAGGCTCGGATTCCATTGATGTTTTTTATCCACCAGCAAAAACGGCTTAGTAGTGGAAGCGATCTTGTAGACAGAATCCATTACTAAGCTGGGGCTTAGTGTTAGCCACAAACCAGCTAATGCTAACCCCTAATTATTACCTCGGTACCCATCGCCCCAGGGGTACTGGGAAGATCTAGTACAAATAGACCTGGAGCGTCAACAATAGCGCTCCTGGGCCTAGGTGGTAACAGGCTGGCGTTATTTAGGCTGGGGAGGGCCAGTAACAATGGTCCTCGCCCATCCTGGTAACGTCAGGCTGTTGCTGCGTTTTTGCGTTTTCTTTATTAAAAAAAAAAAAAAGCGCATAGGGTTCCCCCGTAGTTTCATTCTCTGCCAGATACCAACCAAGCAGCAACAGCCTGATGTTACCAGGGTGGGCGAGGACCATTGTTACTGGCCCTCCCCAGCCTAAATAACGCCAGCCTGTTACCACCTTGGCCCAGGAGCGCCATATTTGGCGCTCTGGGCCTGTTGGTACTGGCTTTCCCTGGCACCCTTGGGGCAGAGGGTACCGAGGTGGTAATTGGGGATTAGCACTAGCTGTTTTTGGTGCTAACGCTAAGCCCCGGCTTAGTAATGGATTTCGTCTACAAGACGGCTTCCACTACTAAGCCTGAAAATGTAATTATAAAAAAGACGACACATTGAAAAAAAAATTATGAAAAAACACTCCCCCACAGCCCGCATTAACCCTTTTACTGACATTAAAAAAACACTGGTCATCGTCGCAATCCACCGAATCTGATGTAGTCCTCCGCCAACGGCAGTCCAGGCATGCTGGGAGTCGTAGTTTTTCAACAGCCGGAGGCGCCCCTGGTTAGGAAACACTTATCTATTCTATATGCTACTGTATAGTCCATCATGCTGGGAGTTGTAGTTTTTGTTTGGTGCAGCTGCTGAACCACAGGCTATATCAGGGCATGCTGGGAGTTGTAGTTAGTAACTAACTGCAACTTTTAAATTTAATTAAAAAAAAGCGATCAAAAAGTCACATTGAAACAAAAATGGTACTGTTAAAAACTACAGACCGGCGCACAAAAAATTTGCCCTCATACAGGCCCGTATAAGGAGAAATAAAAATTTATAGGGGTCAAAATAGGACTAAATTTCCCCTGCATATGTGCATCCTGTGATGTCACTCTTATATAAATAATTATGCAAATGAGCATGGCCGGTCTCACAACTATTATTTATATGATGTATCGCCATGTGTCTTCTACAATCTGACAATAATTCACTCAGTTATTCCCATAATGAAGAATTGGGCTCCTCCTGTGCTTGGTGACTGAGACCAGAAGTCCTGCTCTCCACAGCTTTAACCTATTATGGATGCAGGGTGTACCTGTACGCCCTGAGTCCTCTCCCTTTCTATAAAGCGGGGGCCACGGCACATCGTGGTGCCGCACGCTATTAACGCTTTAGATACCCCTTTCAAAGATTATTGCCACGTCTAAAGTGAAAGTAAACTACTCCCGGCTAGCTCAGTCGGCTGTTTGGGACCACCGCGGCAAAATCGTGGCGTCCCGAACAGCTGGAACACACAAGGAGGGCCCCTACCTTCCTCCTACGTGTCCGATCGCCGAATGACTGCTCCTTGTCTGAGATCCAGGCATGAGCAGTCAAGCGGCAGAAAGAATCATCAATCAATGTTATCCTATGGGATAACAATGATCAATATAAAAGATCAGTTTGTGCAGTATTATAGCCCCTATCGGGGCTATAACATTGCAAAAAAAAAAAAAGTGGGAAAAAAAAGTTAATAAAGATCCTTTAACCCCTTCCCTAATAAAAGTTTGAATCACCCCCCTTTTCCCATAAAAAAAAAAAACCTGTATAAATAAAAATAAACATATGTGGTATTGCCGCGTGCGGAAATTTCCTAATTAATAAAAAAAAAAATATATATATATATATATATCTATATATATATATATATATATATATATATATATATATATATATAGTTAATTAAACCGCACGGTCAATGGTGTAGATGCAAAAAAATTCCAAAGTCCAAAATAGCGTATTTTTTGACACTTTTTATATGATAAAAAATTTAATAAAAAGTGATCAAAAAGTCAGATCAATACAAAAATAAAAAAGTACCGCTTAAAAATTCAGAGATCACGTATGCAGAAAAATAAAAAAGTTATAGGGGTCAGAAGATGACAGTTTTAAACGTATACATTTTCCTGCATGTAGTTATGATTTTTCTAGAAGTACGACAAAATCAAACCTATATATAAGTAGGGTATCATTTTAACTGTATGGACCTACAGAATAAAGAGAAGGTGTCATTGCGTACTGCGTAGAAACAGAAGCCCCCAAAAGTTACAAAATGGCGTTTTTTCTTCAATTTTGTCGCACAATGTTTTTTTCCCCCATTTCGTCATAGATTTTTGGGTATAATGGCTGATGTCACTACAAAGTAGAATTGGTGGTCAAAAAAATAAGCCACCATATGGATTTTTAGGTGCAAAATTGAAAGAATTATGATTTTTTAAAGGTAAGGAGGAAAAAACTAAAGTGCAAAAACGGAAAAACCCTGAATCCTTCATAGTAATACCTCACTGTATATAGAGAAGCAGGTTTTAGGACCACACATCCCAGGACCCTGCCCAGTCTGCACATACACACATCTGAGTATTCCCTCTTCCAGGGGCTCTTCATTCCTCTACATATATTTAGATCTTCGCAGCAGTTCCGATCAATGCAGAGAACACTCAACAATGCTGTTTCGCTTAGGAAATGACTGTTCTGAGAGTGGAAGCATTGCAGCTCGCAGCGGACGTGCTGTGATGGTCTGGGCTGTCTGCACATAGGAAGTGTGTAACCACTGACGTGTTCCTGCTCAGGAAAACATTCCCATCCTTTAGCTGCAGCGGGAGGAGCAGCCAGGAGCCTGAGCTGAAGTGGGGAGCAGAGCCACTTCCACAAGGTAGGTCTGCCCCTCTCTGCTGCTGCTAGAGGGGGCACAGAGATGAGGACACAAGGTGACATGGCCTTTATAATCCCCAGCAGCTCCATGGGTGTGGGCACTGTATAGATTTCTAAACTGGATGTGATGCTCTACTAAGAACAGGTTGTTTGCAAGGAGGGGGTTGGGCATGGGATCTCATATATAACAGAGGATGGGCTTACTATGCAGTAAGGATACTGTGCAGTGTAGCTGGATAGGCTGTCAGTGTATTCACCTTGGTTTTTAGTAGCTTTATAAAGGGGCACTGTCTTTCTTCACCAAATAAATGCAATAAAATAACATTAGAAGGAACATATTTCTATCTTTCTGCTGTTGCATTTCTGATCTATTTGATTTAGTACCTACCTGGAACATGTCATCCTAGCCCAATATCTATGGTTACCGAGAGAGGCCCTGGTAGGTGGCTGTGATAGACTGTACATCAGGGTGCTGTCCTTTCAGCACCAGGCAATGAGTGCAGGAAGGAAGCACAGCCTCCTTCCTCTACCACAGTTTCCCAAGTAGTGTGCCTCCAGCTGTTGCAGAACTACAACTCCCAGCATGCCCAACGGGCATGCTGGGAGTTGTAGTTCTGCAGCAGCTGCAGGCACACTGCTTGGGAAATGTTGGGCATGCTGGGAGTTGTAGTTCTATAACAGCTGGAGGCACACTGACGTTGGGCATGCTTGCTGGGAGTTGTAGTTCTGCAACAGCTGGAGGCACACTGCTTGGGAAACGTTGGGCATGCTGGGAGTTGTAGTTCTGCAACAGCTGGAGGCACACTGCTTGGGAAATGTTGGGCATGCTGGGAGTTGTAGTTCTATAACAGCTGGAGGCACACTGCTTGGGAAACGTTGGGCATGCTGGGAGTTGTAGTTCTGCAACAGCTGGAGGCACACTGACGTTGGGCATGCTGGGAGTTGTAGTTCGGCAACAGCTGGAGGCCCACTGCTTGGGAAACGTTAGGCATGCTGGGAGTTGTAGTTCTGCAACAGCTGGAGGCACATTGCTTGGGAAACGTTCGGCATGCTGGGAGTTGTAGTCTGCAACAGCTGGAGGCACACTGCTTGGGAAACGTTGGGCATGCTGGGAGTTGTAGTTCTGCAACAGCTTGAGGCACACTGCTTGGGAAACATTGGGCATGCTGGGAGTTGTAGTTCTGCAACAGCTGGAGGCACACTGTTTGGGAAACGTTGGGCATGGTGGGAGTTGTAGTTCTGCAACAGCTGCAGGCACACTGCTTGGGAAACGTTGGGCATGCTGGTAGTTGTAGTTCTGTAACAGCTGGAGGCAAACTGCTTGGGAAACGTTGGGCATGCTGGGAGTTGTAGTTCTGCAACAGCTGGAGGCACACTGCTTGGGAAACGTTGAGCATGCTGGGAGTTGTAGTTCTGCAACAGCTGGAGGAACACTGCTGGAGAAACGTTGGGCATACTTGGAGTTGTAGTTCTGCAACAGCTGGAGGCACACTGCTTGGGAAACATTGGGCATGCTGGGAGTTGTAGTTCTGCAACAACTGGAGGCACACTGCTGGGGAAACGTTGAGCATGCTGGGAGTTGTAGTTGTGCAACAGCTGGAGGAACACTGCTTGGGAAACGTTGGGCATACTTGTAGTTGTAGTTCTGCAACAGCTGGAGGCACACTGCTTGGGAAACATTGGGCATGCTGGAAGTTGTAGTTCTAGAACAGCTGGAAGCACACTGCTTGGGAAACGTTGGGCATGCTGGGAGTTGTAGTTCTGCAACAGCTGGAGGCACACTGCTTGGGGAACACTGCTCGACCAGACCTCTCCCTGATCATACATCAGCTGTACACATCTGTATATGAAACCTCAGCTTCTTAAAGCATATACAGTGTACGTCATCCTCAACTACATCCGTAAATATTGATTAAAGACTATCAACAGTGTTTGGATGAAGCACATTATAAACTTACTTTCTAGGGCTAAAGGATAATGGTGCCATATGTGGATATTTTATTTACTGCGTGCCACTCAAAATACATCAATGTTTTAGAATTCCCACTTCAAGGCAAAATAGTTTTTATATTTACCCACAGTTTATGTGTCTGATGGTATTCAGTGTGAAGTTTAGCCCTGTATCCTGTGGCTGGGTCATTGACCAATTTGGTTATTTGAATAGAACCATATAATATATAATGAAACCACATTGGGACAACCACACAGAATTGTAATGAACAGATAAGAAAACTGAACAATGTAATAGGAAACTTTGGTATACATCTTGGGTGGTTCTCTCAAGGAGATATTTCATGTCCTTTTGTTTATTCTGTCACATGATCAATTGAAGTCATCATGCGACTTCAAACCATCCATACTTGGCCCAATTTTTGGGTGAGATTCTGATCTTGAGATGCATAAAGGTGCCAAATTTTGCACAAAAACTTAGTGTTTTAAAATCTGATTTGTGATAACATTATATGACTATTAAGCCAAAGGGTGTTCTATAAAAAATGTATTGTACCTTGGGTATCCATAGGCAGCACATCAGAGGTACAAGCTCAGCAGATGTTCCACCAACCATAAATAACTACACCAGAACCACTTTGGTGTGTATATAAAGGGGTCCCGTTCTAGTTATTTATAGTCATTTAAAGGGAACCTGTCATCATTTTCATGCTGCCTCCCACAAGTCATTGGGGCGGTCCAAAAGCCTTGATTGATAGATCTCTCCCTGTACTCAAACAGAAAGACATCTATTAATCAAGGTTGGGTAAACGGGGAGAAGCCGAGCACCGCCCCAATGACTCATGGTTCAGGCAGCATGAAAATGATGACAGGGTCCCTTTCACACAATGACATACTGGTTACTAAGACACACTGTTAGTAGGTACATCAATAAAGGCCTTATAAAATTTAGGAAATGTATTGTTGCATGGATTGTATACAATCTAATATGTATACAAATATTTACAATGCAGATTTTTCTCACTGCTAAAATAAAGTGACTCAAATGACTGAATCTAGAATTGTAAAAAACACAAGACTGGGACACTTTGTGTTTACATAGCTGTATGTAGCATGTGACACAAAGTTTAGGATCCCTACTGTACAAATGATTTGAGAAAAGATGAAGATTGCTCTTTAAAAACAATAATACCCTTGTTTAAGGATTAATGAGCTCTTCATGTTGGGGGTGTCAAAGACCCCTGTGTTTTTAACAGAAACAACGGTTCCTTGTGTCAACTTGATAAGAGCTTCTATTTCAGTAACTTACTATTCATGTGACTGTGACATTAAAGAATAAAACATCTCTTGCAAAACAACTATTTGATAGCCCAAAATAAACATAGAAAATATGAAGCCTTTCAACTTAAGTCAGGCCGCATAGTTTTTAAAGTTAGTTATCTGTAATAAAACTTTGTTGTGTCTTCCAGTATACAGTGATACAGCTTTCTTTTGTGATGTGATTTTATGTAAATTATCATGCCCCAAAATTATCATTCAGTTTTTGACATTTTTGAACCCTTTTTGTGCATATATTATTTCCTTATCAAAGGAAATAATACATTCAGTTGATATTGTGTGCCGAAAGTTGCATTTAAAGGGGTGCTCTGCCCCTAACCCCTTAACGACCAAGGACGTATATTTACGTCCTTGGCCAGCTCCCGCGATATATTGGGTCGGTCCCGGCATGTATCTGATGCCGGGACCCGGGGCTAATAGCACCCGGTAGCGATCGCGGTGCCGCGCGCTATTAACCCTTTAGACGCGGTTCAAAGTTTAACGCCGCGTCTAAACCGAAAGTGAAAGCTGCCCGGCTGCTCAGCGGGGCTGATCGGGACCACCCCAGTGAAAATGCGGTGTCCCGATCAGCTGGGACACGAGCGGAGGTCCTCTTACCTGCCTCCGGCGTGTCCCCTCGGCGATTGATTCCTCCAAGCCTGAGATTCAGGCTTGAGCAATTGACCGCCGATAACGCTGATCACTGCAAAGCTGTGGCTTTGCAGTGAACAGGGTATAAGATCAGTGTGTGCAGTGTTATAGGTCCCTATTAGTGTTGAGCGGCATAGGCCATATTCGAATTTGCGAATATTCGCGAATATATGGACGAATATTCATCATATATTCGCGAATATTCGCATATTCATTATATTCTCGTTTTATGTTCGCATATGCGAAAATACGCATATGCGAAAATAAACATATGTGAACATTCGCATATGCGAATTTTCGCATATGCGAATTTTCGCACGCCAGTCTCACACAGTAGTATTACAGCCTTCTTTACACCACACAAGCTGGAAGCAGAGAGGGGTGATCACTGTGATGTGTACTGTGAAAAAAAAAAAATAAACGAATATTCGTAATTACGAATATATAGCGCTATATTCGCGAAATTCGCGAATTCGCGAATAATATTCGAATTGCGAATATTCGCGAGCAACACTAGTCCCTATGGGAGCTATAACCCTGCAAAAAAAGTGTAAAAAAAAAGTTAATAAATGTGATTTAACCCTTTCCTTAATAAAAGTTCAAATCACCCCCCTTTTCCCATAAAAAAAACACCATGTAAATAAAAATAAATATAAACATATATGGTATCGCCGCGTGCATAAATGTCTGAACTATAAAAATATATCATTAATTAAACTGCACGGTCAATGGCGTAAGCGCAAAAAAATTCCAAAGTCCAAAATAACGTATTTTTGGTCGCTTTTCATATAATGAAAAAATGAATAAAAAGCGATCAAAAAGTCCGATCAATACAAAAATGGTACCGCTAAAAACTTCAGATCACGGCGCAAAATATGAGCCCTCATACCGCCCCATACGCGGAAAAAAATAAAGTTATAGGGGTCAGAAGATGACAATTTTAAACGCATAAATTTTTCTGTGTGTAGTTATGATTTTTTACAGAAGTACAACAAAATCCAATCTATATAAGTAGGGTATCATTTTAATCGTATGAACCTACAGAATAAAGATAAGGTGTCATTTTTACCGAAAAATGTACTGCGTAGAAACAGAAGCCCCCAAAAGTTTCAAAATTGCGTTTTTTCTACAATTTCGTCCCACAATGATTTTTTTTTCCGTTTCGCCATAGATTTTTGGCTAAATTGACTGATGTAACTTCAAAGTAGAAATGGTGGCGCAAAACATAAGCCATCATATGGATTTTTAGGTGCAAAATTGAAAGGGTTAGGATTTTTTAAAAGGTGAGGAGGAAAAAATGAAAGTGCAAAAACAGAAAAACCCGTGGTCGTTAAGGGTCTAGACATCATAGGAGATAAGATGTCTGATCGTGGGGGTCCCGCCGCTGGGGACCCCTCTGCTGCACTCGGCGTTCGTTTAGAGTCGGGTTTAGAGCCGGGGGCTCGTGACGTCACGAGTGGGCATGACTGATGTTACGAGCCTTCGCCAGTCATCCGGCATGGAGCATAGTTCACTCTATGTACCAGATGTCTGGGGTGCCACAGCCGAGATCACAGGGGTTCCCAGCGGCACGACCCCCGCGATAAGACATCCCCCTTTAAAGCACCACTTTAAAATGAATATGTAAGTTTCCCTTTAGCAAACTATTTGTTTTAACTTCCTAAAGACATATAATGGTCAATGTAATTTTAAACAACATCCCTTCATTTGATAGCCTTTATGATTCCTAACATATTTGTAAATCACTTCATTTAACAAAAACTTTACTCCTTACCACAGAAAAACAGCATTAAAATCTTAGCCACTAGGTGTCTCACTTCTCTGTAATCTGCTGTCCACTGCCCGCTTTTAGAATTAATTTGTCTTTAGTAACACACACATCAAGACAAAAAACAGAAAGGGAGGGTGGGGCTTAGCATGTACTCTGTGCAGGAGAGAGAGAAATAGAAAACCTAATACATCCTGGGTTGTGTACCTGCAATGTTAGACAGTCAGCATGCTGAAAATGATCCATGCTGTTCCTAGAAGGTAAATGAAGGCTTTCCTCTCATTGCTAACAACCCATGAAGCTCACTACAGCTGCACCTTGTGTGCATAGCAGTGTACCTACTGCCATTTGTTCACATTGTTGCAGGGTAATCTCCCCTCCTTTAGCTTCTCAGCAGCAGCTCAGTGCTTCGTGTAACCCCATTCATTGCTGCTGTTTCTTGCATTTCTATTCACATAGCACCTTGCAGGCCGAGTGCATAAGTAACTCCTTTCACATGCCATCTGTAGTAGAGTACTGTTCAAATCACCCCCCAGCACAGTGCCAGGCTGTTCAGTGCACTTTCACCAACATTATGGTATAGCAGGGAACAGTGTATGCTGTGATTGGCCAGAGAAGTCAAGGAAAAGAAGATCTTTGTGTGTACTACTGGAAAACTGCCCAGCTCTGGTTCTACACCATGAAATAGAAAGAATTATAAAAAGCTGTGCACATGAAGGGCTCAATAATAGCAATGAGAGTACTAAAATCACATTGTTACCACTCTAAAAGGTCAATGTATACAAACCAGGCAGTCTAAATAGATATTTTGAAATCACGGTTTGCCTTAATCAAATATGAAGGAACTGCATGAGAAATTGACTTTTATACTCTTGTTTTTTTAACAGATAAAAAAAAAAAAAAAAAAAAGAATACCGTGTGCGAAGATGTTTGCCATACAGAAGCCTGAAACCAGCCCTCACCATTCTCCCTTCTATGGTAATAAGCCTCTGGGAAACATGCCATTTCCCAGTGACAAAGAAAGGAAGCAAGACACAAACTTTAACATTTTGGAGGAGACATATGATAAAAATGAAAACTGGAGACAGGAGAAGAAAGATGAAGGTGACCGTGAAGATAAACTAAATGAAGACACTGACAGAATTCCATTAGAAGATAACAGAACTAATCTAAAAAAAAATGTGATGGTAAAAATGAAGGCTGACAAGTCTGAAGGGATCAGCTTGTCTTCATCAGAGGAAGAAGTTAGAAGCCCCCCAGAAGGGGCAGAAATAATGCAATTAGGGGTGGACACACCAGCTACAGAGACAACAAAGGGATGCAACGAATGGCCAGGTTCACCCTTAGAAGACAATGGTTATGCCAGCAGTTCACCCAGCATTGACAGTCCTGACAGAATTACGGTCACTACATGGGAGGACACTAAAGCCTCTACTTTAACATCCACAGAACAAGTTGATCCTGACATAGAGAAGTCTGAAGATGAATCCTCATCAGATTCAGAATCCCTCACACTGACCCTGACAGAAGCTTTTCAGAGTCTGCAAGACAAGGAAAAGTTAAAGGAGCAAGAAAAGGAAAAGCATCATGCACAATTGACAATGTATAGGAGACTGGCTCTTCTGAGATGGATCAGAAGCCTTCAACAACGGGTGAAGGATCAGCAGAATAGGCTTCAGGAGAGCTTCGACACTATCCTAGACAACCGCAAGGAGATCTTAAGATACATACAGCAGGGCTGCAATAAGTCACCAACTAAGGAAGCAGCATAAAATAGTAAAAATCATGGCACTTCTCAATGTGTAAATTTCCTTAACCCCAAATCCTGAGAGTTGTTATTAAAAATCGTGTTAATGTGAAGCAAAAAGCCAGGAAAATACTAAAGGCCCTATCACAGCTTTTACATACTCAACCAAGTGCTGGAAGTGGGAAAGTGACTATCTTATTTATTCACTTTGATGATGTAAAAAATTAATAATAAAGTAGCAAGAAATATATGCTGTTCACACTGCTTTAATATTGTATTAAATAATTTGTAATCTCAGCCCAAGGTCAATACTGAATACATCGTGTCACCATAATTCAGAAAAGGCTGTACTCCATTATATTAGTTGAATATATTTTTTATATAAATGTATTATGATATCATTAAATGTCCTTACTGTAAACTAATGTGCCATGTTACTATATTAAAGATCTAAACATTAAATGCACAATGTATTGTATACAACACAAAAAAAGCAAAACACAATCTTTACAACAAAAAATATAATACAATGCTATGAACATCTATTGGGTAGATCAGTGCAATTATGCAGCAAAAATCCAGTTTTGTCATATGTTGTCAGGATCCGAACTGGTATGCAGAGAGGACACTGGAGGTGGATCCTCTGTGTCAGTGAGGTGATGGTGTGGGCCATACCAGGGGAACGGAATCTAAGGGGTTACTGGTTTTCACCAAAGCCCGCCGCAAAGCGGGATGGACTTGCAGTGGCAGGTGACTCAACCTCACTGACAGCTGAGTCAGGCGCGGTACACAAGGACAAGGCAAGAGCAAGGTCGGACGTAGCAGAAGCTCAGGGCAGGCAGCGAGGTTCGTAGTCAGGGGCAACAGCAGAAGGTCTGGGTACACAGGCTTGGGAACACACTATAATGCTTTCACAGGGCACAAGGCAACAAGATCCGGCAGGGACAGGAAGGGGAAGTGGGTTTATATGGAGTGGAAGTGCTTAGGAACTGATTGGGCCAGGCACCAATTAATGGTGCACTGGCCCTTTAAATCTGAGAGACCCGGCACGCGCGCGCGCCCTAGAGAGTGGGGCTGCGCACGCCAGGACTGAGCAGAAGGATGGGGCCGGTAAGAGACACGGGATGCGACCCGCGGGCGGGCACGTCCCGCCGCGGGGGTCGCATCCCCGCCGAGAGACATAGAGCAGCGAGTCAGACTCGCAGACCGGAGCGCTGCAAGCAGAGGAGTAACGCCGCGAACGCTCCGGAGGGGAAGCGGGGCCCGGAGCAATCGGCGTTACAGTACCCCCTTTTGGTCTCCCCCTCTTTTTGGAGCCTAGGAACCTAAGGATGAGTTCCTTGTCGAGGATATTGTCCTCGGGCTCCCAAGACCTCTCTTCGGGACCACAATTCTCCCAATCAACAAGAATTTTTTTTTTTTACATCTGACGACCTTGGAGGCGAAGATTTCTTTTTCTGAGAAGACGTCAGAGGACCCAGTGACAGGAGCAGGAACGGTGACCATGGGGGAAAAGCGGTTAAGAATAAGAGGTTTGAGAAGGGATACATGAAAGGAGTTAGGAATACGAAGAGAAGGAGGAAGATGGAGCTTGTAGGAGACGGAGTTGATTTGGCTTTTGACTCTATATGGTCCGAGGTAGCGAGGACCCAACTTGTAGCTAGGGACACGAAACCGAATATATTTGGCAGAGAGCCACACTTCGTCACCAGGGGCAAAGACAGGAGGAGATCTTCTCTTCTTATCCGCGTGTTTCTTCATGTGAGGAGAGGCCAGTGAGAGCGACTTTTGAGTTTCTTTCCAGATAGAAGAGAAGTCCAGGGTCAAATCATCTACGGCAGGAACTCCAGATGAAGTGGGGATGGGGAGGGGGGGAAGAGGGTGACGGCCGTACACCACAAAGAACGAAGACTTGGCGGATGACTCAGAGTTTTTGAAATTGTACGAGAATTCAGCCCAGGGTAACAGGTCGACCATCATCTTGACGGGAGAAAACAAAATGTCGCAGATAGTCGCCAAGGATCTGGTTCATTCTCTCCACTTGTCCATTGGACTAAGGGTGGTAGGAGGACGAGAAATGTAATTGATTTTTAATTGATTGCAGAGAGCTCTCCAAAATTTAGACACAAATTGAACGCCTCTATCCGAGACGATATGCGTGGGAAGCCCATGAAGACGAAAGATCTGCAAAAAAATAGCTTCAGTTGGCGCAGAAGGAAGGCCTGGAAGCGGAGTAAAGTGAGCCATTTTGGAAAAACGATCAACGACCACCCAGATGACCGTGTTGCCATGGTATACAGGAAGATCAGTGATGAAGTCCATGGCTATGTGGGACCAAGGCTGTTCAGGCACCGGCAGCGGATGGAGAAGGCCTGAAGGTTTCTGACGAGGGGTCTTGTCACGTGCACATATTGTACAGGCTCGTACGAAATTGGTCACATCCTTTTCCAAGGAGGACCACCAATAGTGTCTGGCAATCAACTGTAAAGTGTTTTTTATTCCAGCGTGACCAGCCAGAAGGGAGTAATTGTCACGATGCCGGCTGGCAGGTAGTGGATCCTCTGTGCCAGAGAGGGATTGGCGTGGACCGTGCTAGTGGACCGGTTCTAAGCCACTACTGGTTTTCACCAGAGCCCGCCGCAAAGCGGGATGGTCTTGCTGCGGCGGTAGTGACCAGGTCGTATCCACTAGCAACGGCTCACCTCTCTGGCTGCTGAAGATAGGCGCGGTACAAGGGAGTAGGCAAAAGCAAGGTCGGACGTAGCAGAAGGTCGGGGCAGGCAGCAAGGATCGCAGTCAGGGGCAACGGCAGAAGGTCTGGAAACACAGGCAAGGAACACACAAGGAACGCTTTCACTGGCACTAAGGCAACAAGATCCGGCAAGGGAGTGCAGGGGAAGTGAGGTGATATAGGGAAGTGCACAGGTGAACACACTAATTGGAACCACTGCGCCAATCAGCGGCGCAGTGGCCCTTTAAATCGCAGAGACCCGGCGCGCGCGCGCCCTAGGGAGCGGGGCCGCGCGCGCCGGGACAGAACAGACGGAGAGCGAGTCAGGTAGGGGAGCCGGGGTGCGCATCGCGAGCGGGCGCTACCCGCATCGCGAATCGCATCCCGGCTGGCAGCGGAATCGCAGCGCCCCGGGTCAGAGGACGTGACCGGAGCGCTGCCGCGGGGAGAGTGAAGCGAGCGCTCCGGGGAGGAGCGGGGACCCGGAGCGCTCGGCGTAACAGTACCCCCCCCCTTGGGTCTCCCCCTCTTCTTAGAGCCTGAGAACCTGAGGAGCAGACTTTTGTCTAGGATGTTGTCCTCAGGTTCCCAGGATCTCTCTTCAGGACCACAACCCTCCCAGTCCACTAAAAAAAAATTTTTCCCTCTGACCTTTTTGGCAGCTAAAATTTCTTTGACCGAGAAGATGTCCGAGGAGCCGGAAACAGGAGTGGGAGGAACAGATTTGGGAGAAAAACGGTTGAGGATGAGTGGTTTGAGAAGAGAGACGTGAAAGGCATTAGGGATACGAAGAGAGGGAGGAAGAAGAAGTTTATAAGAGACAGGATTAATTTGACACAAAATTTTGAAAGGACCAAGATAGCGTGGTCCCAACTTGTAGCTAGGGACACGGAAGCGGACATATTTAGCGGAGAGCCATACCTTGTCTCCAGGGGAAAAAACGGGGGGAGCTCTTCTTTTCTTATCCGCGAACTTCTTCATGCGTGATGAAGCCTGTAAGAGAGAATTTTGGGTCTCTCTCCATATGATGGAAAGGTCACGAGAAATTTCATCCACAGCGGGCAGACCAGAGGGCAAGGGAGTAGGGAGGGGGGGAAGAGGGTGACGGCCGTACACCACGAAAAATGGGGATTTGGAGGAAGACTCAGAGACCCTGAAGTTATACGAGAATTCGGCCCATGGGAGGAGATCTGCCCAGTCATCCTGGCGGGAGGAAACAAAATGTCGCAAATAATCACCCAAGATCTGGTTAATCCTTTCTACTTGTCCATTGGACTGGGGATGATATGCAGAAGAAAAATTTAATTTAATCTTGAGTTGTTTACAGAGAGCCCTCCAGAATTTAGACACGAATTGGACGCCTCTATCCGAGACAATCTGCGTAGGCAACCCGTGAAGACGAAAAATGTGTACAAAAAATTGTTTAGCCAACTGAGGCGCAGAAGGAAGACCAGGAAGAGGGATGAAATGTGCCATTTTGGAGAATCGATCAACGACCACCCAAATAACAGTGTTGCCACGGGAAGGGGGTAAATCAGTAATAAAATCCATACCAATCAGAGACCAAGGCTGTTCGGGGACAGGCAGAGGATGAAGAAAACCAGCGGGCTTCTGGCGAGGAGTCTTATCCCGGGCACAGATAGTGCAGGCTCGCACAAAGTCCACAACATCCGTCTCCAGAGTCGGCCACCAATAGAAGCGGGAGATGAGTTGCACAGATTTCTTGATACCCGCATGACCTGCGAGATGGGAGGAGTGACCCCATTTGAGGATTCCGAGGCGTTGGCGAGGAGAAACAAAGGTCTTTCCTGGAGGAGTCTGCCTGATGGAGGCAGGAGAAGTGGAGATCAGGCAGTCAGGTGGAATGATGTGTTGCGGAGAGAGTTCAACTTCTGAGGCATCCGAGGAACGAGAGAGAGCATCGGCCCTAATGTTCTTATCGGCAGGACGAAAGTGAATCTCAAAATTAAATCGGGCAAAGAACAGAGACCACCGGGCCTGGCGAGGATTCAGCCGTTGGGCAGACTGGAGGTAGGAGAGGTTCTTGTGGTCGGTGTAGATAATAACAGGAGAACTTGATCCCTCCAGCAGATGCCTCCATTCCTCAAGTGCTAATTTAATGGCTAGAAGCTCTCGATCCCCGATGGAGTAGTTCCTCTCCGCTGGAGAGAAGGTCCTAGAGAAAAAACCACAAGTGACAGCATGCCCGGAAGAATTTTTTTGTAGAAGAACAGCTCCAGCTCCCACTGAGGAGGCATCAACCTCCAATAGGAAGGGTTTGGAAGGGTCAGGTCTGGAGAGGACGGGAGCCGAAGAAAAGGCAGACTTGAGTCGTTTAAAGGCGTCTTCTGCTTGAGGAGGCCAGGACTTGGGATCAGCATTTTTTTTGGTTAAAGCCACGATAGGAGCCACAATGGTAGAAAAATGTGGAATAAATTGCCTGTAATAATTGGCGAACCCCAAAAAGCGTTGGATAGCACGGAGTCCGGAGGGGCGTGGCCAATCTAAGACGGCAGAGAGTTTGTCTGGATCCATCTGTAGTCCCTGGCCAGAGACCAAATATCCTAGAAAAGGAAGAGATTGGCATTCAAACAGACATTTCTCAATTTTGGCATAGAGTTGGTTGTCACGAAGTCTCTGAAGAACCATACGGACATGCTGGCGGTGTTCTTCTAGATTGGCAGAAAAAATTAGGATATCGTCCAGATATACAACAACACAGGAGTATAACAGATCACGAAAAATTTCATTGACAAAGTCTTGGAAGACGGCAGGGGCGTTGCACAGTCCAAAGGGCATGACCAGATACTCAAAGTGTCCATCTCTGGTGTTAAATGCCGTTTTCCACTCGTCCCCCTCTCTGATGCGGATGAGGTTATAGGCGCCTCTTAAGTCCAATTTAGTGAAGATGTGGGCACCTTGGAGGCGATCAAAGAGTTCAGAGATGAGGGGTAAGGGGTAGCGGTTTTTAACCGTGATTTTATTAAGACCGCGGTAGTCAATGCAAGGACGTAGGGAGCCATCTTTTTTGGACACAAAGAAAAATCCGGCTCCGGCAGGAGAGGAGGATTTACGGATAAAGCCCTTTTTTAGATTCTCCTGGACGTATTCGGACATGGCAAGAGTCTCTGGGGCAGAGAGAGGATAAATTCTGCCCCGGGGTGGAGTAGTGCCCGGGAGGAGGTCGATAGGGCAATCATAAGGCCTGTGAGGAGGTAGAGTCTCAGCTTGTTTTTTGCAGAAAACATCCGCGAAGTCCATATAGGCCTTAGGGAGACCGGTTACTGGAGGAACCACAGAGTTACGGCAAGGGTTACTGGGAACCGGTTTTAGACAGTTCTTGGAACAAGAGGACCCCCAACTCTTGATCTCCCCAGTGGACCAATCCAGGGTAGGGGAATGAAGTTGAAGCCAGGGAAGTCCAAGGAGAATTTCCGAGGTGCAATTGGGGAGGACCAAAAGTTCAATCCTCTCATGATGAGATCCGATGCTCATAAGAAGGGGCTCCGTGCGGAAACGTATGGTACAGTCCAATCTTTCATTATTTACACAATTGATGTAGAGGGGTCTGGCGAGACTGGTCACCGGGATGTTGAACCTGTTGACGAGAGAGGCCAAAATAAAATTTCCTGCAGATCCAGAGTCCAAGAAGGCCACTGTAGAGAAGGAGAAGGCAGAGGCAGACATCCGCACAGGCACAGTAAGACGTGGAGAAGCAGAGTAGACATCAAGGACTGTCTCACCTTTGTGCGGAGTCAGCGTACGTCTTTCCAGGCGGGGAGGACGGATAGGACAATCTCTCAGGAAGTGTTCGGTACTAGCACAGTACAGGCAGAGGTTCTCCATACGGCGTCGTGTCCTCTCTTGAGGTGTCAGGCGAGACCGGTCGACCTGCATAGCCTCCACGGCGGGAGGCACAGGAACAGATTGCAGGGGACCAGAGGAGAGAGGAGCCGAGGAGAAGAAACGCCTCGTGCGAACAGAGTCCATATCTTGGCGGAGTTCCTGACGCCTTTCGGAAAAACGCATGTCAATGCGAGTGGCTAGGTGAATAAGTTCATGTAGATTAGCAGGAATTTCTCGTGCGGCCAGAACATCTTTAATGTTGCTGGATAGGCCTTTTTTGAAGGTCGCGCAGAGGGCCTCATTATTCCAGGACAATTCTGAAGCAAGAGTACGGAATTGTACGGCATACTCGCCAACGGAAGAATTACCCTGGACCAGGTTCAACAGGGCAGTCTCAGCAGAAGAGGCTCGGGCAGGTTCCTCAAAGACACTTCGGATTTCCGAGAAGAAGGAGTGTACAGAGGCAGTGACGGGGTCATTGCGGTCCCAGAGCGGTGTGGCCCATGACAGGGCTTTTCCGGACAGAAGGCTGACTACGAAAGCCACCTTAGACCTTTCAGTGGGAAACAGGTCCGACATCATCTCCAGATGCAGGGAACATTGGGAAAGAAAGCCACGGCAAAACTTAGAGTCCCCATCAAATTTATCCGGCAAGGATAAGCGTATCCCAGGAGCGGCCACTCGCTGCGGAGGAGGTGCAGGAGCTGGCGGAGGAGATGACTGCTGAAGCTGTGGTAGTAACTGTTGTAGCATGACGGTCAGTTGAGACAGCTGTTGGCCTTGTTGCGCTATCTGTTGTGACTGCTGGGCGACCACCGTGGTGAGGTCAGCGACAACTGGCAGAGGAACTTCAGCGGGATCCATGGCCGGATCTACTGTCACGATGCCGGCTGGCAGGTAGTGGATCCTCTGTGCCAGAGAGGGATTGGCGAAGCGGGATGGTCTTGCTGCGGCGGTAGTGACCAGGTCGTATCCACTAGCAACGGCTCACCTCTCTGGCTGCTGAAGATAGGCGCGGTACAAGGGAGTAGGCAAAAGCAAGGTCGGACGTAGCAGAAGGTCGGGGCAGGCAGCAAGGATCGTAGTCAGGGGCAACGGCAGAAGGTCTGGAAACACAGGCAAGGAACACACAAGGAACGCTTTCACTGGCACTAAGGCAACAAGATCCGGCAAGGGAGTGCAGGGGAAGTGAGGTGATATAGGGAAGTGCACAGGTGAACACACTAATTGGAACCACTGCGCCAATCAGCGGCGCAGTGGCCCTTTAAATCGCAGAGACCCGGCGCGCGCGCGCCCTAGGGAGCGGGGCCGCGCGCGCCGGGACAGAACAGACGGAGAGCGAGTCAGGTAGGGGAGCCGGGGTGCGCATCGCGAGCGGGCGCTACCCGCATCGCGAATCGCATCCCGGCTGGCAGCGGAATCGCAGCGCCCCGGGTCAGAGGACGTGACCGGAGCGCTGCCGCGGGGAGAGTGAAGCGAGCGCTCCGGGGAGGAGCGGGGACCCGGAGCGCTCGGCGTAACAGTAATGGCCCCATTTGAGGATCCGGAGGTGAAGACGGGGAGGAACATACGTTTTTCCTGGAGGGACAGGTGCCAGTGAAGCAGGAGCAGACGAGATCAGGCACTCAGGGGGAATGATGTGCTGAGGAAGGGTCTCGGCTTCAGAGGCATCGGTGGTACGAGATAGAGCATCAGCTCTGACATTCTTGTCTGCAGGACGAAAATGGATCTGAAAGTTGAAACGGGCAAAAAACAATGACCACCTTGCCTGGCGAGGATTTAGCCGCTGGGCGGATTGGAGATAAGACAAATTTTTGTGATCTGTATAAATGGTGATGGGGTGAAGGGATCCTTCTAAAAGATGTCTCCACTCCTCAAGGGCCAACTTAATCGCCAACAGTTCACGGTCTCCGATGGAATAATTTTTCTCTGGAGGTGAAAAGGTTTTTGAGAAAAATCTGCAAGTGACATTTTTTCCTTTAGCGGATTTTTGTAGGAGAACAGCTCCGGCTCCAACGGAGGAGGCGTCAACCTCGAGGAAGAAGGGCTTCTGAGGATCAGATCTGGACAAGACTGGAGCAGAGGAGAAGGCGGCTTTGAGGTGGTTAAAGGCTTCCTCTGCCTGAGGCGGCCAGGATTTTGGATTAGCATTTTTCTTAGTCAGTGCTACAATAGGAGCAACGATGGTGGAGAAGTGGGGAATGAATTGACGGTAGTAAATGCGAATCCGAGAAATCTTTGGATTGCTCGCAGGCCAGTGGGACGAGGCCAATCCATTACCGCAGAAAGTTTATCAGGGTCCATTTGAAGACCATGTCCAGACACAATGTAACCCAAGAAGGGAAGACTGCTGCGTTCGAATAGACACTTCTCGATTTTGGCGTAAAGTAGATTTTGGCGTAGTCGCTGGAGCACTTGACGAACATGAAGGCGATGTTCCTCTAGGTTGGAGGAGAAAATGAGGATGTCGTCAAGATAGACTACCACACAAGAGTACAGCATATCCCGAAAAATTTCATTAACAAAGTCCTGAAAGACTGCTGGGCGTTGCATAGACCAAATGCATAACTAGGTATTCAAAGTGTCTATCTCTGGTATTGAAGGCGGTCTTCAATTCATCACCTGCTCGAGTACGGATGAGGCTATATGCACCCCTTAGATCTAGTTTGGTAAAAATCTTAGCACCTCGCAGACGGTCGAAGAGTTCGGAGATGAGTGGCAGAGGATAGCGATTTTTTGCGGTAATTTTATTGAGACCGCGGTAATCAATACAAGGGCGGAAAGATCCATCTTTTTAGTGACAAAGAAAAATCCAGCTCCAGCCGGGGAAGAAGATTTCCGGATAAAACCTCTTTTGAGGTTTTCCTGTATGTACTCGGACATAGCTTGGGTTTCCGGGGCAGAAAGTGGGTGAATCCTACCACGGGGCGGTGTGGTACCAGGGAGCAGGTCTATAGGACAGTCATAGGGTCTATGCGGTGGTAAGACCTCTGCCTGCTTTTTACAAAAGACGTCCGAAAAGTCCTGATAGGCCTTAGGAAGACCTGGCAAAGGAGTAGCCATGGAGACTTGGCAAGAAGAAACTGGGTGAAGACATCGTTTGTGGCAAGAAGATCCCCAGCTCTTAATGTCCCCGGTGACCCAGTCGAGGCTAGGCGAATGACATTGGAGCCAGGGCAAGCCCAGAAGAATTTCAGAAGTGCAGTTGGGTAGCACAAAAAATTCAATATGTTCATGATAGTGAACTCCTACAGTCATGAGTAGTGGTTGAGTGCGGTAACGCACGGTACAGACCTCTCCATTGACGGATGAAATGAAGTGAGGCTTGACGAGATGGGTAACTGGAATGTTGAATCTGTTTACTAGGTAGGCTTCAATGAAACTTCCTGCTGAACCCAAGTCCAAGAAGGCCACAGCAGAGAAGGAAGTAGCATTAGCGGGTATAGCAATCCGCACAAGTAAAGTCAATCGTGGAGAGGTAGAATTCACTCCTAGCAATGACTCTCCTACGTTGACTAGGTGAGTGGGTGCGTTTCTCAGACGCGGAGGACGAATAGGACAGTCTTTTAGGAAATGTTCGGTGCTTGCACAGTATAGACACAGGTTTTCATTCCTACGGCGAGTCCTCTCTTGTTGGGTCAAGCGAGACCGATCCACTTGCACAACCTCCTCGGCAGGAGGCACAGGAACAGATTGCAAAGGACGTTGGAGGAGAGGAGCCTGGGAGGAAAACCGCCTGGTGTGAACAATTCCCCTTTCCTGACGAAGCTCCTGGAGTCTTTCCGAGAAACGCATGTCGATGCGGGTGGCCAAATGGATGAGTTCAGACAGGTTAGCAGGAATTTCTCGTGCGGCCAGAACATCTTTGATGTGACTGGATAAGCCTTTCTTGAAGGTCGCGCAGAGGGCCTCATTATTCCAGGAAAGCTCTGAGGCGAGGGTGGCGTATTCACCCACAGAAAAAATCCCTTGGACAAGATTGAGCAAAGCAGTCTCGGCTGAGGAAGCCCGGGCTGGCTCCTCAAAAACACTACGTACTTCTGAGAAGAAGGACTGGATTGTAGCAGTGGCAGGATCGTTGCGGTCCCAAAGTGGTGTGGCCCATGACAAGGCCTTTCCAGACAGGAGGCTGACCACGAATGCCACCTTAGACCGTTCAGTAGGGAATTGGTCCGACATCATCTTCAGGTGTAGGGAACACTGGGACAGGAATCCACTGCACAGTTTAGAGTCCCCATCAAACTTGTCAGGAAGAGACAGGCAGAAACTGGGAGCAGCCACTCGCTGCGGAGGAGATGCAGGAGCTGGCGTAGGAGAAGGTTGCTGTTGTTGCGGCAGAAGCTGTTGCAGCATAACAGTCAGCTGAGTCAGCTGTTGTCCTTGTTGCGCGATCTGCTGTGATTGCTGGGCGACCACAGAGGTTAGCTCAGCGACACTAGGCAGCGGGACCTCAGCGGAATCCATGGCCGGATCTACTGTCAGGATCCGGACTGGTATGCAGAGAGGACACTGGAGGTGGATCCTCTGTGTCAGTGAGGTGATTCTAAGGGGTTACTGGTTTTCACCAGAGCCCGCCGCAAAGCGGGATGGACTTGCAGCGGCAGGTAACCCCCAGGTCGTTCCACCCGATAGCGACTCAACCTCACTGACAGCTGAGTCAGGCGCGGTACACAAGGACAAGGCAAGAGCAAGGTCGGACGTAGCAGAAGCTCAGGGCAGGCAGCGAGGTTCGTAGTCAGGGGCAACAGCAGAAGGCTTGGGAACACACTATAACGCTTTCACAGGGCACAAGGCAACAAGATCCGGCAGGGACAGGAAGGGGAAGTGGGTTTATATGGAGTGCAAGTGCTTAGGAACTAATTAGGCCAGGCACCAATTAATGGTGCACTGGCCCTTTAAATCTGAGAGACCCGGCGCGCACGCGCCCTAGAGAGCGGGGCCGCGCGCGTCGGGACTGAGCAGAAGGACGGGGCCGGTAAGAGACACGGGATGCGACTCACGGACGGGCACGTCCTGCCGCGGGGTCGCATCCCCGCCGAGGGACATAGAGCAGCGCTCCCGGTCAGACTCACAGACCGGAGCACTGCAAGCAGAGGAGTAACGCCGCGAGCGCTCCGGAGGGGAAGCGGGGCCCGGAGTTACATATGTGTTTATAAAATGTTGTGTAGTACTGTGTCCTCTTCATTGTTTACCAGTTACAGCTCTATATCTGTAGAAGTGTCAATGCCAGGTATTGGGACAAGTAAATAATAGTGAGTTGTATGTAATACCATGCACAGTCCCTACTAAAAGTACAGAGCTGTGCATGGTTAACAATGGAATGGAAGTTGCTCAATCTGAAGGGTCCTAAGGATTGTTATATATTAAGCCCTTAAAGGGGTACTCTGCCTTTAGACATCTTATCCCGTATCCAAATGATAGGGGATAAGATGACTGATTGCAGGGGTGCTGCCACTGTGGACACCTGCAATCTCGGCTACGGCACCCCAGACATCTGGTGCACGGAGCAAACTTCGCTCCGTGCCAGATGACTGGCGATGTGGGGAGGAGGCTTGTGACGTCACGGTCACGCCCCGCTCTTGACGTCACAGTCATGCCCCCTCAATGCAAGTTTATGGGAGGGGGCATGATGTCCATCATGCCCCCTCCCATAGACTTGCATTGAGGGGGCGTGGCCATGACATCACGAGCAGTCATGGCCAGGACGTCACGAGCCTCTTGCGCTGCACCCGACAACCAAACACCAGGTGCAGCAGGGAGATCAGACACAGCCCATTTAAGGACACAGCCCATTTTAGCATTACATTTTTCCATCTACAGAGCCATATAAAGGCTTGTTTTTTGAACAACCAATCGTACTTTGTAATGACAACTTTCATTTTACCGTAAATTGTACCGTGAAACAAAAAAATATACATTATTTGTAGGGGACATTTTTGGAAGGGTTTTGTTTTTATAGTAAAAATGTAGGTCAATGCGATTAATAAGATACCCAATTAATGTAGTTTATCTATTGTACTGCTTAAAAACAGTCAAACTGTTTTAAACAAAATCTGTATGCTTAAAATTGTCCTAATTTTACCCTAGAGATGAGCGAATTTTTGAAAAATTTGATTCGGTGAATCGCTATTAAAAACGGCTATTTCTGGCCTACACAGAGGCTCAATAGAGGTGTAGAACACTTTGACTTGTCCTAACACGCATAGGGAGTGTGCTGGGATAGTGAAATAATACTGTTAGTATGTCAGTATGACATGCAGATTACAGGCATTGCTATTAGAATTACTGCCGCAGAGCATCTGGGATGTGGCAGATTTTTTATGTAATTTAAATTTAATTTAAATTTATTTAAATTTTTTGATTACCCATTCTGGTGAGCATCGAGCTGGCGGTCCGCCATGAGGCGAGCTACCACCTGTTGCAGCCCCTGCCTCTCAGCGCACCCCATACTCTGAGTGTCTACTTGAAAAGAGAGAGACTGCAGTACCAGCAACTTGGACAGAAGCACAGTCAGCTTTTGTGCCATTGGATTAGTGGGCACATAAAGCTAGAAAGTGGCTGCAGTGAAAAAGCTCGTACTTGTATCTTAAAATCGAGCTGGCGGTCCTCCACCAGGCAAGATACCACCTGTTACCGTGTGAAAGTGCAAATGTTTCATTTAATCAGTTATGGTTCATTGTTATCGCTCTATCGATTATTTTGAAATTGAAATTTAAGATTTAATAATAAAATGTGTGGTTACAAAAGACCAAATCCGACAAGGAGTCGCATGGTGGCACAATGACAGAGCCTAGAGGTGGCAGTAGCATGAGGAGACCATAATCTGGCAGAATGACACAGCCTGGAATTGGCGGCAGCAAGAGGAGACCATATAGTGGCTGAATGACACAGCCTGGAGTTGGCGGCAGCATGAAGAAACCATAGGGCCTCACAATCCCAAAGATTAAAAGATGAATTTTCAAATTTAAATTGAAGATTTATGGTAGCTAATGCTACCATACAAATGTTTAGGTAATGTGCCAGCAACATGAGGAGACCATATAGTGGCTGAATGACACAGCCTGGAGTTGGCAGCAGCATGAGGAGACCATAGGGCCTCACAATCCCTAAGATAAAAAGATGAATTTTCAAATTTAAATTGAAGATTTATGGTAGCTAGTACTACCATAAAAATGGCAGCATGAGGAGACCACATAGTGGCTGAATGACACAGCTGGCCAACTGACTACGTAGGATGTCTCTGTAGTAGGTGAGTTTGTCCTCCCTCCCAGTGGGTGTAAAAAAGGTTCCAATTTTGTGCCAGAAGCAGGGGCAGGTGGAAAGCCAGAAGTCATTCAGCTGCCGAATGGTGACAATTCGGCGGTCACTACACAAGCAACTGAGCATGCATTGTGCCATTTGTGCAAGTGACTCAGAGGGACTCCCTGCCTCCATCTCCACTGCATACTGCCACGGTGTGTCTGGGTCCTCTGTCTCATCTTCCTCATAACCCTCTAGCTCCTCTGGCTGCTCCTCCTCTCCTGACAGATTACTCGAAAAACCGCCCATTTTGCGAAACCCAAACTGTGCTCCACTGTGCCCCTCCCCCCTCCTCCACCAGTTCAGCCCCCACAGGGCTCATGTGCCTGAGAGATGTAGGCACCATGTCTCCAGTGCCCTGACCAGCCATAATTTCCAACATGTGTTTTAGGAAATGAAGCAGTGAAATTACGTTGTTCATCCCATAATCCTGGCGACTGACTAATAATGTGGCTTCCTCAAGGGGCCTGAACCTTGGGGCCTGAACCTGTGACCTGTCCAAGTTGCTGTTGTGGCTGTGCAGGAACCACATTCACCCAGTGGCCGTAAAAGACGTATTTTCACTGACCATAGTTACAGACGTCAGCGCTCCTGTGAACTTTGGTACACACCGAGCGGCTCAAGGACTGGCCCACCTTCTCTTCCACAAAATTGTGCAGGGATAGTACTGCCTTCTTCGCAAAGAAATGATGGCTTGGGACTCTACACCTCAGCTTGGCACAAGCCATCAGTTCTCTGAAAGGTACAGAGTCCACCACTTGAAAAGGGAGGGACTGCAGCACCAGCAACTTGGACTGAAGCACATTCAGCTTCTGCGCCGTTGGATGATTGGGCGCATACTGTTGTCTCTTGGACATGGCTTCACCGATGGATTGCGAGCAGATTGACTGACTCAAAGTAGGAGGAGCAGGAGCATTTGGAGGGACAGAAGGAGGGTATGACACACAGCTGCCTTCGGCTGAGGTGGTGGAACCTTGGCTGGCTGAAACATGAAGCGGCGTGCCACTGGGTGATGCAGCAGGTTGGACCACCACATCGGAGCCACGGTTCTCTCAGGCTGCTACAGGGTCATGGTGCCAACATTGGGACCCTGGCCACGCTTCACCTTCTGCCGACACATCTTGCATGTGGCTATGTTAACCTAATCTGGATGCTTGATGAAAAACTGCCACACCGCCGAGTAGCTGATTTTCCCACCAACAGTCTGCACTAATTGGCAACACCACCTCCCACGTCACTCTCCTCATCACTACTTGCTCGCTTAGCGGGGAAAGCGGCGGATGTCTCCTCCACTTCTTGGCTGGGCAGTAGCTGCTGACTGTCCTCTATTAGATCGTCCTCACTGAATAGTGGAGCTGAACCCACAGCATAAGATACTTCTGTAGAGGAGGGAACATCAAAGGACAGAGGCAATGGAAGGACAGGGACTGCTCCCGGTCCATGCCAACTGAGGGTTGTGTCTGACGAACCCACCGACTGTTGACTGGGGGTGTCAGATGTCACTTGTGATGAAGTGGATGACCGTGTTAACCAATCGATGATGGCAGATGGGTTGCTGGTCGAGACACGACTGCTAGCTGATACCGGGAGATCAGGCCTCTCGCTCCTATTCTCCTCCTGCCACTCGCCCCTAGTCTGCTGCGACCTCTGCCTGCGCCTGTTTAATCTAGGCGTCTGACACTCCTCTGTGCATGTCCTGGCACTTCTCTGCCTGACATACTTAGTGCGTATATGAGGGGAGTACAATACGCTTCACTACGCTTAAAATAGTATTTGTCTAGAACAGCAGGTGTGTACTTTTGGCTGACCTTTTACAGTAACTAGGCCCTTAAGACTTTATCAGGAACAAAATGGTACAACACTTAGATGCATGTATGTGTTATGCACTTATGAGGGCAGTAGAATGCGCTCCTCTACGCTTAACAGTATTTGTCTAGAACAGCAGCAGGTATGCACTTTTGGCTGTCCTTTCAGAGTATCTAGGCCCTTAAGACTTTAACAAGAACAAAATAGTACACCACTTAGATGTATGTATGTGGTATGCACTTATGAGGGGAGAAAAATGTGCTACAGTATGCATAAAAAAGTGTTTGTGTACAACACCAGCCGGTGAGTACTTTTGCCTGGCCTTTCACAGTATCTAGGCCCTTGAGACTTTAACAGGAACAAAATAGTACACCACTTAGATGTTTGTATGTGGTATGCACTTATGAGGGCAGCAAAATGCGCTACAGTAAGCTTAAAAAAGTATTTGTGCACAACGCCAGCGGTACACACCAGTGCTGCAGCACACAGTCATTGTGTACTACACCCAAAATTGCACTTTCTCTCTCAATCTCACTTCCTTCCCTATTAGTGCTTCTAGGCAGGATTTGTGCTTGAGCTGAATCGCTGCTCTCTGTAATAGAATACTGTAGACAGTGACTGGGAGGTGAATTGCTGCAGTAAGAATGCTTTTCTGTGAAACACACACAATGCTCCCTGCCCCTCTCTCTGTGCAACAGAACACTTACTTGACAAAGAGGTGAATCGCTGCTGGAAAAAGCTTTTCTGTGCAATACACAGCGCTGTCTGTCCCTATCCATCTCTCTGCAGTGAAAGGCTGAAGTGATTGGCCGCAATATGGCTGCCGATTATATAGGGCTGTGACATCACAGGGGTGGCTGGCTGCTGATAGGCTGCATCCTGCATGTGATTCAGGATCATCCTGCCTACCCTTGTTCCCACCTTCCCAGGATTCCTTGCCCTATGTCCTCACATGTGGATCTGCCATTTTAGATGCCCTGGAGCCTGGACCGCACTAAATGCAGTTTAATGAAGCAATTCCCGCTATAGAATCACGGCGATATTCGCATTCGTTGCAAATCAAATTTTTTCTGAAATTCCTAACGAATTCGGATTCGTCAGATTCGATTCGCTCATCCCTATTTGACCCCTATAGCTTTTTTTTCCGTATACGAGGATGTATGAGGGCTCAGTTTTTGGACAGTGATCTTTAGTTTTTATCGGTACCATTTTTGTTTCTTTGGGACTTTTTATGAGTTTTTATAAAAAAAAATCTGACATTGGATGGGACCAAAATTGGCATTTGTTGGCATTTGATTTTTTTTACATGTACATTCACTGCGCGGGATCATAAACATTATATTTTAATAGTTTGGACGCATGCTGCAATATAAAATATCTTTATTATTTTATTTATTTTTGTTGTCAAATGTAAAAGTTTTTTATTGGCTATTACATCATTTTAAAAACATGTTTTGTTTGAATTTTTTATTCAACACTTTTTTAAGTTCCCGTGGGGGACTTTTATATCCAAGCATTGCATTCACTGTATAATGTTGTGCCTATTGCATAGCATTATACACTGAGATTGGTGCTCCACTGATACAGCCTGGCTAAGCATGACTGCGTCATTAGATCAGCAAACCACCAGCAGCAGACAGGTCAGGTAAGGGGATCCCCCACCACCATTTTAGCTCATTGAACCCCCACAATCACGTCGGGGGGGGGGGGGGGGGTGAATGGGGGTTGTCTGAAATGCTCCCTGAACATATCTCATTTAATTAATAGTTTAGGCATTGTGATCGACATTGATTATAGTGTCTAAGGGGTTAATGACAGACAGAAGCGGGAACACATTGAGTGTCTGGCTCCATAGTCTTTTAATGCTCCAGGGTGTACATTTACATTAAGTCCCAGATAGCATGGGTGTACATTTACACTCAATGTAATCTAAAGGTTAAGTTAAAGGGAAAATGTCAGCAGAGTCAACCGAACTAACAAGGGTGTTTGTGGAATGTCTGTGGGTCGCACCATTGTTGCAAGGGGGGTGTTTCCTAGCCCCTTCGTGTACTTGTAGATCTGCCTGAATGGTACATAAACAATGCACCCATTTTAAATATTCATAATTCCCCCCACCCCACACACACCAGCACATACCTGCTCCGAGGCAAGATCCCATGCAAGCATTGTCAGATTTCCAGCTCAGCCGGACTGATGCATCCCTGCATATACACCACTTCCTCCCTACACCTGGAGTTATGAATTTTTATAAAGAGGGCGTTATTTAGGGACCAGCCAAACAGCAGTACACAAAGGTAGGGAATTCCCCCAGTGCACCAAAGGACCTAATTTACACATTAATATTTTTACCTATATCTCAGCAATGGCCCGACATACAGACACTGCAAACACCCTTGCCTACATTTATACAGATCTATTTATACCCAGGACTGTATATATAACAAGGGGGCATCCTCTACGTTTTGAGGAAAGAAGGTTTCTACACCAGCACAGATGCAGATTCTTTACTGTAAGAGCAGTGAAACTGTGGAATTCTCTGTCTGAGGAGGTGGTCATGGTTAACTCGGTAAAAGATGGAGATAGCCCTTTATCCAGGTCATCCAGGTAACAGACGCTACTTCCCTGGAGGAGCAGCAGGGCGAGAAAATTCTCATAATTTAGGAGCATCTCTTGAATTAGACAATGTTCTCAGGACTGATTTAGAAAGCCCTTCTGGAGTTATCAACCTCTAGGGTTTTAGGTTAAATCATTGCAGATCTGGGCAGAGCTGAGTGTTCCAGAACACCAAGGTCTGGTGAAGGGGGAGACTCCAATAATGCTCTCCACTCATCTGAGCTGGGTAAACCAGGATCTCATTGATTTATGGCTAGTACCGAAGCTTGATGCTGTCTGATTTTCATTACCTTTGAAATCAAGGAAAACAGAGAAAGGATGTATGCCAGCATGAACCTCCAGGGAATTGACAGAGCATCTATGGCCAATTGGTTGTCTTCCCTGTAAAGGAAGCAGAACCTCTTCAGTTTGCCGTGATCCACCTCTGGCATACCCCACTTGAATATGATCTGATTGAAAATCTCTGGATGAAGGAACCACTCCACAGTAGGAAGACCTCGACTCAGCTGGGCTTGCTAGGAATGTGCAATCACAAGTCTCCCTGCTTTTTGATTGAACAGCCATCATGTTGTCTGACTGGACACTTACAGCTATGCCCAGTATCTGAGGGGTGAAATCTAGCTGAGATTGGATGATAGTTGCTGCTCCTGGGATGACCACATTCCTCGGAGGTGTGTCTGTAGTCAATATGATTCAGTTTGGTAGGATCATAGACTTTCCGTCCTCAAGTTACAGACACCAACTGAGGGAAATGAGGGAATTACAATATAGGGAGCGCAGGCTTCTTAGCCTGTCCGGGCTGAGATTTCATTTAGACAGAACCTCCAAATGAAGAGGAAGGAGGTGCTGCAAAGCCCAAGGGACCACCTCTGCAGTTGCTCACCTAAGTACCAAATCTTCATGAGAGTTCAGATGGGTACTCGATGAGGTAAAGTCAGGAACCCTGCTGACTTTGGATCTAGGACATTCTCTCTGAAGAAAGCCAGAGTGACATCTTGATGCAATTGATGATGAAGCCTAGAAACTTGATGTCAATGGGCTCACATTCGACTTCTGCCCAGCTGGTTGAGAAATGAAAATGTCACACAAAGATGTTGGCTTGGGGCCACTTGTGAAATTGCCATTAGAAGCCAGTCGTCCAGATAAGGTACGATGGTCAAACCTTAACCCCTTAACAACCACGTACGTATATTTACGGGGTGCTATAACATTACAAAGAAAAAGTGTTAAAAAAAAAGTTAATAAATGTGATTTAACCCCTTCCCTAATAAAAGTCTGAATCAGTCTGTGTTTCTTTTTCTCTATTTCTGTTTTACAATTGTAGTCTTTCCCCTCTTTCATAGACAGCACTCTGCTCCACCCATTCGGCCCAGGTGTTTTTAATTAGCAGGAGACTGCATAAGGGTTTTCTCCCAGAAATCTCCCAGCCCTCTGGCAGGGAGCACTTCGTAGGTATTCACATTGGTGTGGTTGCACTGCGGCGGTCATTGTTACTGTGATGCTTTGTCTGTGGAGTGGTGTGGCTCGGAGCCAGGGGCTTGGTCGGGCAGCTCCAATGTTAGGTTAGGGACCCACTTTAACCTCTTAAGGACCCAGGACGTACGGGGACATCCCCGCACCCTGGGCCTTAAGGACCCAGGATGTCCCCGTACGTCCTGGCGTTTTCCGGTCTCTGCCGCTCGCCGGGCAGAGATCGGAACCAGATGCCTGCTGAAATGCTTCAGCAGGCATCCAGGGCAAACGCCGAGGGGGGCCATGTAGGCAATCGCCCTTGCGATCTGCGGCGATACCGGGCTGATCGGGTCTCTGGGACCCGACCGCCCGGTAATTTCGCATGATCCCGGCTGTCACAGACAGCCAGGACCATGCTAACGTATAGGAGCGAGGTGGCAAGCCTGCCACCTCCTCCTATACCCTGCGATCTGTCGGTTAGTTAACCGACCAATCGCAGGAGGGGGGGCGGTCACTTCCTCCCGTCCTGCCCGGCCCCTGAAAGTCCGGAGAGGACGGGAGGAAGACCGGAGGACGCTGCGGGGGACGGGGGAGTGCTGGGGACCGGCCCCGGCACTTACCTCGTCCCTGAAGACCCGGATCCCTGCGATGAAGACGGCGGCAGCGGCGACAGGTGAGTAGATCTTCAGCCGCGGTCGGGCCCTTTACAGCAATGCACGTCGCCGTAAAGCGACATGCATTGCTGTAATAGGACCCTGTAAACTACAACTCCCAGCATGCCCAGACAGCCCTTGGCGTCTGGGCATGCTGGGAGTTGCAGTTTTGCAACATCTGGAGGTCCACAGTTTTTGGACCACTGTGCCCTTCCAGATGTTGCAAAACTACACATCCTCAGCATGCCCTTACTGTCCAGGCATGCTGGGAGTTGTAGTGCTGTAACATCTGGCCCTTCAGATGTTGCAGAACTACAACTCCCAGCATGCCTGGACAGTTTTGGCATACTGGGGGTTGTAGTTTTGCAACATCTAGAAGGGCACAGATTGGGAACCACTGTATTAGTGGTCTGCAAACTGTAGTCCTCCAGATGTTGCAAAACTACAACTCCAAGCATGCTGGGAGTTGTAGTTCGGCAACATTTGGCTCTAAAGATGTTGCTGAACTACTACTCCCAGCATGCCTGAGAATGTTTGGGAGTTGTGGTTTTGCAACAGCTGGAGGCACACTGGTTGGGAAACATTGTTTCCTAACTCAGTGTTTCCCAACCCGTGTGCCTCCAGCTGTTGCAAAACCACAACTCCCAAACATTCTCAGGCATGCTGGGAGTAGTAGTTTTGCAACAGCTGGAGGTCCCCCCCTGTGAATGTACAGGGTACATTCACATGGGCAGGGGGCTTACAGTGAGTATCGGGCTGCAAGTTTGCAATGCAGCAAATTTTGCGCGGCAGCTTAAACTCGCTGTAATCCCCCGCCCGTGTGACTGTACCCTAAAAACACTACATTACACTAACACAAAATAAAATAAAAAGTAAAAAAAACACTACATATACACATACCCCTACACAGCCCCCCTCCCTCCCCAATAAAAATGAAAAATGCCTGGTACGCCACTCTTTCCAAAATGGAGCCTCCAGCTGTTGCAAAACAACAACTCCCAGTATTGCCGGACAGCCGTTGACTGTCCAGGCATGCTGGGAGTTTTGCAACAGCTGGAGGCACCCTGTTTGGGAATCATTGGCGTAGAATACCCCTGTGTCCACCCCTATGCAAATCCCTAATTCAGGCCTCAAATGCGCATGGCGCTCTCACTTTGGAGCCCTGTCGTATTTCAAGGCAACAGTTTAGGGCCACATATGGGGTATCGCCGTACTCGGGAGAAATTGACTAACAAATCTTGGGGGTCTTTTTCTCCTTTCACCCCTTATGAAAAGGGGAAGTTGGGGTCCACACCAGCATGTTAGTGTAAAAAAAATAAACTTTTTACACTAACATGCTGGTGTTGCCCTATACTTTTCATTTTGACAAGAGGTAAAGGGGAAAAAAGCCCCCCAAAATTTGTAACGCAATTTCTCCCGACTACGGAGATACTCCATATGTGAGCGCAAACTGCTCTGGGGGCGCACAACAAGGCCCAGAAGGGAGAGTGCGCCATGTACATTTGAGGTGATTTGCACAGGGATGGCTGATTGTTACAGCGGTTTTGACAAACGCAAAAAAAACAAAACCCCACATGTGACCCCATTTCGGAAACTACACCCCTCACGGAATGTACTGAGGGGTGCAGTGAGAATTTACACCCCACAGGTGTCTGACAGATCTTTGGAAGAGTGGGCTGTGCAAATTAAAAATGTTTTACAGCCCACTGTTCCAAAGATATGACAGACACCAGTGGGGGGTAAATGCTCACTTTACGCCTTCTTACGTTCCTCAAGGGGTCTAGTTTCCAAAATGGTAGGCCATGTGGGGGTTATTTTGCTGTCCTGGCCCCATATGGGCTTCCTAAATGCGACATGCCCCCCGGGCAAAATTTGCTCTCAAAAAGCCAAATATGACTCCTTCTCTTCTGAGCATTGTAGTTCGCCCGTAGTGCACTTCAGGTCAACTTATGGGGTACCTCCATACTCAGAAGAGATGTGGTTACAAATTTTGGGGGTATTTTCTGCTATTAACCCTTGCAAAAATGTGAAATTTGGGGGGGAAACACTCATTTTAGTGATTTTTTTAATTTTTTTTTTTACGTATGCAAAAGTCGTGAAACCCCTGTGGGGTATTAAGGCTCACTTTATTTCTTTTTACGTTCCACAAGGGGTCTAGTTTCCAAAATGGTATGCCATGTGTTTTTTTTTGCTGTCCTGGCATCATAGGGGCTTCCTAAATGCAACATGCCCCCGAGCAAAATTTTCTCTCAAAAAGCCAAATATGACTCCTTCTCTTCTGAGCATTGTAGTTCACCCATAGTACACCTCAGGTCAACTTATGGGGTACCTTCATACTCAGAAGAGATGGGGTTACAATGTTTGGGGGGTATTTTCTGCTATTAACCCTTGCAAAAATGTGAAATTTGGGGGAAACACACATTTTAGTGAAATTTTATTTTTATTTTTTTACATATGCAAAAGTCGTGAAACTCCTGTGGGGTATTAAGGCTCACTTTATTACTTGTTACGTACCTCAAGGGATCTAGTTTCCAAAATGGTATGCCATGTCGGGGATTTTTGCTGTTCTGGCACCATAGGGGCTTCCTAAATGCAACATGCCCCCCAAAAACCATTTAAAAAAAACGTACTCTCCAAAATCCCCTTGTCGCTCCTTCGCTTCTGAGCCCTCTACTGCGCCCGCCGAACACTTTACATAGACATATGAGGTATGTGCTTACTCGAAAGAAAATTGGGCTACAAATATAAGTATACATTTTCTCCTTTTACCCCTTGTAAAAATTCAAAAATTGGGTCTACAAGAACATGCGAGGGTAAAAAATGGAGATTGTGAATTTTCTCCTTCACTTTGCTGTTATTCCTGTGGAACACCTAAAGGGTTAAAACGCAGACTGAATGTCATTTTTAATACTTTGGGGGTGCAGTTTTTATAATGGGGTCATTTGTGGGGTATTTCTAATATGAAGACCCTTCAAATCCACTTCAAACCTGAACTGGTCCATGAAAAATTGTGAGTTTGGAAATTTTGTGAAAAATTGGAAAATTGCTGCTGAACTTTGAAGCCCTCTGGTGTCTTCCAAAAGTAAAAACACGTCAATTTTATGATGCAAATATAAAATAGACATATTGTATATGTGAATAAAAAAAATATTATTTGGAATATCCATTTTCCTTACAAGCAGAGAGCTTCAAAGTTAGAAAAATGCTAAATTTTCAAATTTTTCATAAAATTTTTGAATATTTCACCAAGAAAGGATGCAAGATACCACAAAATGTTACCACTATGTTAAAGTACAATATGTCACAAAAAAACAATCTCGGAATCAGAATGATAACTAAAAGCATTCCAGAGTTATTAATGTTTAAAGTGACAGTGGTCAGATGTGCAAAAAATGGCCCGGTCCTGAGGTGTAAAATGGCTGGGTCCTTAAGGGGTTAAATAGGAGGCCTTGACGTGGTAAGTGGGCTTGTACTTTTTGATCAAAATGTATACTAACAACCTGTTAGTGTTTGAATTTATGCTGAGAAGCAAGTAGATCAAAATACAAATTTTGGATGTGCGGCTATGTTTCTTTTTCTCTATTTTAGTTTTACAATCCTTAAATATTTCTTTAACCAGGAAAAATCTGAATATGCAGATATGTGTCTTTGAGATCCAGGGTTTCCATTATGTCACCAAAATTGAGGACGTTGACCACTGACTGGATTTGAATCTCAAATTCATACTCACCTGGAGATCTCCTGAAGCTTTCGGGACTAGGAAAACTGAGGAATAGATCCCTAACCTGCATTCCCCTGCTAGTACATCATCCAGAGCACTCTTGAATGTAAGATTCAAGAATTACCTGCTTGCTTGGAAAAATAAGTTTTGTCTTCACCAACTTGTCTGGAGGCTCTAACACAATGTCTATAGAGTACCCTTAAAAAGTAACTGTCATCAAACCATATGTTCTAAACTAACTAGCACCTCCGACCCTTGATAAAGCTGGTTATGGCCGGTGAAACGTCGGGGGGGGGGGGGGGGGGGGCAGTGTATGGCGTTTTAATTAGCAGTCCATGGATCAGATGAATTATATTAGTGTATGAGTTGGAATTGCTGGCAAAACTCCTGAGTGGAGAACAACAATAACGGCATCCTGGCTGGGGGCCCTTCCAAAAACAACCGTACTCTAGATATTGATAGGAGTTTATACTCTATTTAAATCTGAACTACGGACTTTGATTTTAATGCACATCATAAAATTATAATTTTTTGGTAATTTAAAATGAAGAAAGAATAAAGTATAATTTTTTACATTTATAGGGTTCCCTAGTTTTGGGAAATTAGTCCCATGAGGGCGTAAGTCTGAATGGGAAATTGGAAATTGGTATTGCAGTAAGGTGTACTACACGACACAATCAAGCAAAAATGTTTCCTTAATATGCTTGTGTGATACCGGCCGATATAAGAGCACACCAAAACTTAAAAATCTTTATGTTGAAATAAAATATTTATTATTTTTGGGTGGCTAAGTAGATTACTTCTTCTGAGATGATCCAGACAAAATCATCAGTGTGCAATGTAAATCAGAAATGTTTTAGTAATGCTTTAAAGTGAAAACAACCTAAAAGATGATTAAAAAAAAGTAAAATATTCTTTACAATGCATAAATTAAAGCCTAGTTATTCGTTCATTGCCAATTTACTCTCTTTTTCTTGTATGCTTCCTAGGTTTTTTTTTTTTTTTTTTCAATTTAAAGCTGATTTAAAATAACATTCAGAATTTTAAGGCGATAGAGATTTGGAGAAACAACGTGTTTGCTAAATGAATTCCCAACCACAATAGGTGTTTAATCTGTCCTGTATTGATTGCAGTACAGCAATAAGATTTAGTAGACATGTTGATAGCCACAGGCTAGTGTGTAGTTTCCTAAACAGACTATAAGGGGCTGAGGCTGCAGTGATAACCTTCTTCAGGCACAGCAGAATGGACTAGATGCAGACTAGAACAGTGTCGACGCTGCCTCAGGCTCAGTGCCTGCATTTTATCCCACTGATAAGGGATACTGAGGGGCTGATGGCCTAGGGCAGAGGAGAAGCTTAAACCTCTCTTTATGTGTATGGCTGTGAGCAGGCTGCGGGAATAGGAAGGAAGTCAAGGGTGTTACAAATATAGCCTCAGGTTATTTGGACGATATACCTTCTTTCACTTTTTCTTGTGTCTTTACTTCTTTTTCAGTGGACTTATTTATATTGTTATTATCTACTCAGTACATATTGAGTAGTATTATAAATTATGCAATTATGAAGACTATAATAGGAACATTATTAAGATAAAATACATTTGTGATGTTTACTATAGGACTGGCCAGTGTTACCCTGTGTAACCTTACAAAAAAGCCCAGGTTCTAAACATGTTAGTTCACACAAGGGATGACTGCTGCATCATAATTCAAACACTTCTAATAAACTGATGAAAAAGCTGATGGGGGAATTTACTAAGATGGGTACATGTATATAATGAATGGTGTATATCTAGGGTGGTATATACCTTTAGATGTGGCATTATTTTAGAAAGATTATATACATTATTTTATATACTACATATAAGACCTGACTTTAGCACCCGGCGCACTAAACCCACATGGAAGACTCCACCTGCAGCATCTACAGGACTTCTCCGACTCCGGACATCACACAGCGATCTCTCCCTTCCCAGGCTCGTCGGCAACAATGGATCGGTAACCAGGATAGGCGATACCACTATCCGGCTGGAACCATAGGCGGGTAAGGTTCAGTAAGCAGTGCACAGCACGCACCGTTTTCCTCCAACAGGTTTCCTGCATAGGGTACCACTGTACCACCAACAGATATACAATATCAAATAGGACATACCATCTACAGTACAGTGCACAGCACCTATCACCTTTTTTCCACTACAGGATTCTACTGTACCACAAATGGATGCACAGCATCTAATTGTAACATCACCCTACTTTCCCAGGATCAGAAAACAAGATTTTCTACTTATCTTTCAGGAACTAGAACCATCATACCTTTGCAATATCCCCTTAGATAAGCTTTGACCAGAACTCATTTTTATACTTTAGTGGCAGTACTATATTCTGTTTTATACGTTTATTATAATTTTTAATGTTTTTTATTACCGTATTTATCGGCGTATAACACGCAGTTTTTAGGCTAAAATTTTTAGCCTAAAGTCTACCTGCGTGTTATACACCGATAAGCCGATGCAGTTCAAATATTTAAAGTGGGTGCTTTAAATCAATGAACTGCAGCGGCTTTGCAGGGGCAGAGACCGCCAGCGCTGCCGGCTTCTCTGCCCCTGCCTGTCCTGGGGTCTAGAGCCCTGCTGCCGGCCCTTCTCTCCCCCTGGCTATTGGTGCCGCTGCCTGTTCTCTCCCCCTGACTATCGGTGCCGGCGCCCCATTGTGCCGCGCCGTGCAGTGCATAGCAACGACGCATTGGACGCACACCAGAGGCCTGAAGCAGCGCGGACCCAACCCCAGCAACAGGTAATTATACAACCGGGGATGGGGGAGGCAACGGGGCAGCGGCGCCGGCAAAGGGGTGCCGCTGCCCCTTCTCTACCCCTGGCTATCGGCGCCACTGCCCCACTGCCGGCGCCGCTTCTCTCCCCCTGGCTATCGGCGCCGGCAATGGGGCGCCGGCACCGATAGTCAGGGGGAGAGAATGGGCAGTGGCGCAGATAGCCAGCGGGAGAGAAGCGGCGGCAGTAGGGCTCTAGACCCCAGGAAAGGCAGGGGGAGAGAAGTGGGCAGCGACGGCCTCTCTCCCCCTGCCTTTCCTGGGGGTGTATCGGGGTATACGCATGCACACACACGCACCCTCATTTTACCAAGGATATTTGGGTAAAAAACTTTTTTTTACCCAAATATCCCTGGTAAAATGAGGGTGCGTGTTATAGGCCGGTGAGTGGTATACCCCGATAAATACGGTAAATATTTTGATTTACGTTTAAATACAGTGAGCTTCTGCAGTGGCTCTGCAGACAGCTCTAGTTTATAATCATATCCTAAATAAATGTGTGTATTTTAATGATGTAATTAATTTCTATTTTTCTACTGATTGGATACAACATCTATAATGTATATACAAGTAATATATCTGATTCATTGCACACAAGAAGCTCCCATACACTATATATACAAGGATCTTACTAGAGAACGGTTACCTTTTCTCTTGACATTTATTTACTCTGAGGTTGTATAGGGTACACAACCTAATTACCAGTTTTCGTTCGACCCCTTCCTCCTATTGTAGAGCTACTTTACTTCTTTATTTACATATATATATATATATATATATATATATATATATATATATATATATTTATATATATATATATATATATATATATATATATATATATATATATATACATACACATACAGTGAGGATCAAAAGTTTGGGCACTCCAGGTAAAAATTTGTATTAATGTGCATAAAGAAGCCAAGGAAAGATTGAAAAATCTCCAAAAGGCATCAGATTAGACATTCTATAATGTCAACAAAAGATAGATTTTATTTCCAACATTTACACTTTCAAAATAACAAAAAACAAAAAAATGGTGTCTGCAAAAGTTTGGGCACCCTGCCGAGTTAATATCTTGTACTGTCCCCTTTGGCAAGTATTACGGCTTGTAAACGCTTTTTGTAGCAAGCCAAGAGTCTTTCAATTCTTGTTTGAGGTATCTTTGCCCATTCTTCCTTACAAAAGTCTTCCAGTTCTTTGAGATTTTTGGACTGTCTGTCACGCACTGCTCTTTTAAAGTCTATCCATAGATTTTCAGTTATGGTGAGGTCAGGAGATTGTGAAGGCCATGGCAAAACCTTCAGTTTATGCCTCTTGATGTAATCCCCCGTGGATTTTGAGGTGTGTTTAGGATCATTATTCATTTGTAGAAGCCTCTCTTTAACTTCAGCTTTTTCACAGATGGCATCAAGTTAGCAACCAATATTTGCTGAAATTTTATTGAATCAATTTTTCCTTCTACTCGTGAGATGTTCCCTGTGACACTGGCTGCAATACAACCCCAAAGCATGATTGATCCACCCCCATGCTTAACAGTTGGACAGAGGTTCTTTTCATTAATTTCTGTTCCCCTTCTTCTCCAAACGTACCTTTGCTCATTCCGTCCAAAAAGTTCAATTTTAACCTCAACGGTCCACAAAACTTGTTTCCAAAATGCATCAGGCTTGTCTATATGTTCATTTGTAAAGTTCAAACGCTGATTTTTGTGGTATGGATGAAGAAGATGTTTTCTTCTGATGACTCTTCCATGAAGACCATATTTGTACAAGTATCTCTTTATAGGGAAATAGTGTACCACAACTCCAGTGTCTGACAGATCTTTCTGGAGGGATTGTGCAGTCAAATGTGGGTTTTAAATTGTTTTTCTCACAATCCTGTGAGCTGTCCTGTCTGATATTTTTCTTGCTCTTCCAAATCTTGCTTTAACTTCCACTGCTCCTGATGACTGCCATTTCTTAATTACATTCCAAACAGAGGATATTGACATCTGAAAACTTTTTGCTATCCTCTTATAGCCTTCTCCAGCTTTGTGAGCGTCAACTATTTTCAGTTTCAGATTTCTAGACAACTACTTAGAAGAACCCATGGTGCTGATTGTTGGGGCAAGGTCAGATGAGTCTGAACATTTAAAACCTTTGAGATTGACATCACCTGGTCTTCCCAGATGATGATTGAGAACAATCCATGACACTGGCATGTCTCAGCTTTGCAAAGGGGGCAGTGCATGCTATAAATTCTGCAGGGTGCCCAAACTTTTGCAGATGCCATTTTTTTGTTTTCTGTTATTTTTAAAGTGTAAATGATGGAAATAAAATCTAACTTTTGTTGACATATTATAAGAATGTCTAATCTGTAATTTGATGCCTTTTGGAGATGTTTCCATCTTTCCTTGGCTTCCTTATGCATATTAATACAAATTGTTACCTGGGGTGCACAAATGTTTGATCCCCGCTGTAGATATATATATATATATATATATATATATATATATATATACTAGCTGAGTACCCAGCGTTGCCCAGTTTTTCCTTCCTCATCCTTGTTGGCGAGGAAAATCAACAAAGGAGGAAGCTTTTGACTTCATATCCCATCCATCCTCATATATTGTTGTCATATCCCAACCTCCTATCCCATCCTCCTATCCCATCCTCATATCCCCTCCTCATATCCCATCCTCCTATCTTGACCTCCTATCTCAACCTCCTATCTCAACCTCCTATCTCGACCTCCTATCCCGACCTCCTATCCCGTCCACCTATCCCGCCCTCCTATCTCGACCTCCTATCCCGTCCTCCTATCTCGACCTCCTATCCTCCTATCCCGTCCTCCTATCCCGTCCTCCTATCTCGACCTCCTATCCCGACCTCCTATCCCGTCCTCCTATCCCGTCCACCTATCTCAACCTCCTATCCCGACCTCCTATCCCGACCTCCTATCCCGACCTCCTATCCCAACCTCCTATCCCGTCCTCCTATCCCGTCCTCCTATCTCGACCTCCTATCTCGACCTCCTATGTCTACCTCCTATCCTGACCTCTTATCTCCACCTCCTATCCCGACCTCCTATCCTGACCTCCTATCTCGACCTCTTATCTCGACCACCTATCCCCACCTCCTATCCCGTCCTCCTATCTTGATCTCCTATCATTACCTCCTTTCCCAACCTCCTATCCTGACCTCCTATCCCATCCTCATATCCCATCCTCCTGTCCCGACCTCCTAACTCGACCTCCTATCTCGACCTCCTATCCCGACCTCCTATCCCGACCATCCCAACCAACCATCCTATCTTGACCTCCTATCTGGACCTCCTATCCCTACCTCCTATCCCGACCTCCCATCCCATCCTCATATATATATATATATATATATATATATATATATATATATATTTGAAGAGAAGGGAATGCCCAGCACAGTGTCTCACTTTTGAATGTAGTCACATTATTGTAAAATCACATGTTACATGGGTCTTCCGTAAACGGTGACGCATTTCAGCTAGTGAGCCAAGCCTTAGTCATATATATGTACACACACACACACAGAAATGTCTTTAGAATTGGCTGTCAGCCCATGTCTGCTCTAAACACCTTGATCACTCACACTAAACCCAACACACTGGGTTATAGTGTGGGTGACCAGGAGTCCAAAGAGGTGTCACTTACCAAATTGGTCCAGTGGTTCCTTTGATAAAAGAACGGTGCATGCGCTCCTTGCTCTGAGTGCTGCGCTCACGTGACATGCAACTCCTGTCACTAGGACATTGAGTCGCTGAATATGAATATGATAATAGAGGGGTCAGCAGTAGAGGAGGCTGAAAGAAGCAGGGGGTGGGCAGGTGGTGGGGCGCCGCTTCCTGCGTGCTATTAACTCAATTGAGCAACGGAACTTCACTGGGCTAAATCAAAGGAACCACTGGACCTATTTTGTTAAATGACACCTCCTTGGACTCCTGGTCACCCACACTATAACCAGTAATATATAAAGGTAAATATCCTAACAACTAGGGATCGACCGATTATCGGTTTGGCCGATATTATCGGCCGATATTCATGATTTTGGACATTATCGGTATCGGCAATTACCTTGCCGATAATGCTGATAATGCCCCGCCCCCCCCCCCCCCCCCGGGCCAGAGACCGCCGCCGCTGCCCCATTGCCTCCCCCATCCCCGGTTTTATAATTACCTGTTCCCGGGGCCCGGTGTCCGCGCTACTTCTGGCTCCTGCAGCGTCCTGCGCTATTGCTGTGCGCTGCGCAATGACGAGTGACGTCCTCAACGTGACGTCACCATCAGTGCACACAGTGACAGCTCAGGACGCCGCCGGAGCCAGAAGTAGCGTGGACCCCGGGCCCTGGGAACAGGTAATTATAAAACCGGGGATGGGGGAGGCAATGGGTCAGCAGCGGCGGTTGGACTCAGGACCGGCAGGGGGGAGAGAAGCGGGCGGCGGTGGTCTCTGGCCAGAGGATAGGCGGGGGGGGGGGGGGCAGCGGGGGTGTTTGGACTCAGGCCCAAAGACAGGCAGGGGGAGAGAAGCGGGTGGCAGCGGCGGTCTCTGGCCCCGCAAAAGCCGCTGCAGTTCCTTGATTTAAAGCGCCCACTTTAAATCATTGATCTGCAGCGTCTTTTGCGGGGCCGGGGGGTGGTGGACAGAAATAGCCGATAATTTATACCCGAGTATCAGTATAAGTTATCGGCTATCTGCCTTAAAGTTCACAGATTATCGGTATCGGCCCTAAAAAATCTATATCGGTCGATCCCTACTAACAACCTTCATATACAGTTTACATTCACTGTACAATGCTTATAATAAATGTACATACCTTATATACAACAGAATACAATACAATACCATAATGACTTAGGGGGGAGCCCTGCAGGAGAGCCCTTTGGAACTGAGGGACTCTACCTGAGGGGACTTAAGGACTGTACAAAACCGTGTTCTGTACCGGGACACCACATTGTGGATGAATGGAATAAAGAAAGATTTTACATTCAGTTTTGTTAATTCTAAGTTGTAGGAAGCCATAGGGGAAGAATGTAAATTTGGGTGTCATCAGTGTGGAATTGAAAGCCATACGCTTGTATAAGATGTTTAAATATCTAAAGTCTAAAGAGAGATCCAAGTTAACATGTTATTGTAACATAGTGAACAGCATTAGAAAAATCCCCAAAAACATGGCACCTAAAAATAATAATGTTTTTCAACAATTTACATGTATTCAAAAATTAAACAATAAATTTCATCTTACAAAAATTAAGCCTGTATTTCATTTACAGCATCAAATTAAAAAAAAAAAAAAAAAAACAACAACAACAATGTAATCTTAAAGCTGCCATCCAGTCATGGGCTCACATGTAGGTGATACCTGCTATTTATTCTCCTTATCATTCTCAATTCTATTCTACATCCATTCTTTAAGGGTAGAGCTTTGATCTGTGACTATAACTTAGCCGCAGTGCATATTACAAAGATTGTTGTGTTGGACATGGTTCGTGTACTATAAAGCGAGTAATATTGATGGGTTAAATTGGCAGATGATGGCTTCTAGATGGAACTAACTGTATATGGATTCTTACTGATTCCAACTAACTGTAATCCAACATTTTCTCCTTTAGTATTCCTTTAAAAATGACTTGTCCTTGTAAAAAGGGAACACAATTTTGGAGCTGCATGTAGGCTAAACCTACAAATAAGCTAATAATCACTGAAATTCCATCCTACCCCATTGTCAAAGGTCCTGTGTTCCCCTACAGATATCTGTTTTGAATTGTTGCTCCATTGATGTGCACTACTGACATGTGACTACTGCAGTGTTAACCATTAGGTTGTTGTAGAATTTTCCCAAGTGTGTAGAAAAAAAATAGCTGCCTGGCTTGCATTTATGCTTTATTGATGTGCATTATATTGTAATAAGTACAGATAAGGTGGTGTTATAATTTGACATTTTCCTACCACTCACCATAGTTCCTGTATAATGAAGTTAATGGGATTCGGAAGGAATGCATTTCTCATTACGTCTGTTCTGAGTACCACATGCTGGTTACAACCTCCATATTGTTTTGTGACTGTTTGCATGGTATATAAATGTCTGTATTGTCTATTTAGAGGGTGCTGAGAAGCAGTGCACTTCTTCATAAGAAAACATATGTTGTAGACTTAACTAATTTAGTGGCACAAAGGATAATTCAGGAATGTCTTGTGTCTTTAAGGGTGAAATGGTCAAGTCCTTCTTATGTTCCAGACAGTTCCTGAGATGAAGCTTTAAAGAAAGTTTCTCATTCCCTGTTTTATGGCATTGCTGTGTATTTTATTGTCTACAGGAGTACAACTATGGTAGTTTTACATTTTTTGCAAAGTTAATGATTAGTTCACTTGTGACTACAGACACTGGCTAACCAGCCCTGGCTTGCACTCAATGGGGGGGGATTTATCAAAGCTGTCTATTTCCCGCATCAATATAGACCAACCTACAGAGCGTAAGGCTGGTCTATTGTGCGCCTAACTTATCAAAAGTAGCACGGCTCTTGATAAATTCTGCGCACGGACTTCCAGATCTACAGTTTAGACTATATTTAAACCTGCTTCAGCATTGTCTGACATTTCAGAGTATTTTTCAGAACATTTTGGCCAATGTGACTTCTTGCCAAAAAAATCACTATTGATGAATTCAGCACCAATGCATTTTTCCATTTTGTTGAGTCTCTTCACTAAACATATCCGTGCCTTTGTGGACCTCACTTTGTGCAGGTCAAGATAAGGCTGCACCAATTTTTTTTTTTTATAAAGTAAAGTATAAAATAATGTTGTGGGTTATGATAAGAGTAGAAGTTCCTACAGTATTACGTCACATAACTGAGAAGTGTAACGCAAAGTCCCTTTGTGAACCACAACCATTAGCTATTCCCACACACAAAGCCCAGGAATGAGACTCCTGAAAGCCAGGGTTCAGTAAAACAACTTGAACTTTACTTCACTCCTGAAGCAATCCAATCCAATACATAAACTTGAATGTAGCATGAAACAGTACAGTTTTGTGGTTCAGAAGAAGAATATTTATTTGTGGTAGTTTGGGGGGTATAGGGTATGGGGAGTGTAGCTGTGCTGGTATTAAAGGGTGCTTGTTAACCCTTGCTATTCGTGACGCTAGGGTGAGGGCTCCTCAATAAAGCTTTTCCTACCGCCGTCGTTCCCAGGAACGATAGGGAGGTAGATGATACTGAGTTTAAGTAGAGAGTAATAATGGATTGTCCACAACCGGAAAGCTTCTGCAAACAGCGTTAACTTTACTGAAGATTTTCTGTACACTTCATTAAAATAACAGTCTCTCATCAATACAGCTTCCTTTTGGAGATTGACAATGGTCGGGACTTTAGCTTTAAGAGTCTCTAGTATATTGCGCTGTTCCACTGGATTTAGGGGAATTAGTTGCGGTCCAGTAGTCAGGCTAGTATTAGCAGGAATTAGAGTAAGACTCACGAATTTTGGTTCTGCATAGACCGTAGGTTTTGAGGCCTAGCGTGTCTTTGAAAGTTGTGTAGCACCGTCCTGTTAGTCCGGCATCCACGAGAGCAGCAACCCAAGAGAGCGATAATTAGACGCAGCTCCCTTATATGGGTAGGGGCTGGACTAATGCTAATTGGTTCAAACGGATGTCAATCACCTTTACAGAGATTTCTGGGTAAGACATGACCCAAGAACCTCCTAAGGTCCTGCAACATACCATAGAGGTTACTAGCTTGGTCACATGACCGAAGGTCCTGCGACGCTGAACAAGGCAAGTACTATACATTCCTATACAATATAGCTATAATTATTTATATATACACTTATTAACATTAAGATTAGACTTAAGGAGAGACGACTAGGGGCTGTCCCACCTGAGGAACCCTACCTGAACGTAGTTACTCTGACTTTGGGGACCTCTACACTAGGTACTGGATGCAATACGGTACCGGGACACCACATATTTATGTCTCTTTACACGATTGCTGCTTTCTCAGATAATTTTGTAGGAATGCTTTGGCATGTGTATGTGAATGTGTCTGATGCCAATGTAGACCAATGTGACAGCTCTCTGATGCACTATCCTAATGTTCAAATATCAGAAACTGCTGGAAGAGGATCTCAAGGGAGGTGACCATGGTGCAATGCAAACTAAGGAGTCCTCTTTACTCACTTCTTAGGTAATATGTGACATGACACTTGTAGAAGCATATTCAGGGATAGTCCTGCCTGATTTGAAATGAAGAGAGGGAGAAAAAAAAGCATAGATGGCGCTACAATAGTGCATACATCATGTGGAAATGAACTGTAATATACTCACCTTTTAGTGTTGTGTGGGTAGGCACAACACTGATTAGCGCTTTGAATATGCAGAAGAGTTGGGAGGGAGGCAGCCAGCCGTCAGTCCCGTTAAGCAGGCGGTGGGGTTGCTTCATCACCACTTATGTGACTGCTCGGTTGTGCGCCATTCAAGCCAAAAAGTCGGAATTTTCTCCCAGACATCTGGATAACCCTGCCAGGTTTCCCCTTGTCTGCTACAGCACATCTGCTGCCTGATTTGAAAGACAGACTGGTTCTGGTATGACCAGAGGCCAATGAAAGATCCAGTGAAACTTAGCACTTAGCAAGGCCCATGTGAAGCTTTCTCTTTGCTAAAACTCTTTGAAGAAAAATGTAGGCTAGTCAGGAATGACTTCAGCGCAGACAGAACTGGTATGTTATCTATTCATAGGAGGTATGTCTGACATTAGAAGTACCTAGGCTCACTTGACTTTGGTCTCCTTAGGAAGAAGAATACATGACAGAGCTGGGGGGGGGGGGGGTGCTTGGCTTAGCCAGGGAGAACTAATTAGAACAGAATAGGTTCAACCTCTATTCCCAGGCTAGAAGATGGTGTTTGGACTGACTTCTGCATTCATTGGCTAAGAGCCCTACATGTGACAAGGTTCCTGTTCAGCTGTACAAGAAATGCAACATAGTGTAAGACAAGTTTAGCTAAATTAACCCTCAGCATGCTATAGACCTCAGTGCATACCTAAAATGACAGACGAATACATATGTTATGCAGAAAACACATATGCAATGCAGAAAACACAGTTACCTGGGTCTGCCACAAAGATTGACAAGTTCCAGTTCCAGCAAGCATATTATACTTCAGCCACCCGATTATTCTTATGGGAAGTAGCTGAAGATGCTTTGTGGGCGCACCACAATAATAGAAATAAAAAACACGCGATGGTTATATATTTACACCACACAGTGACTGAATACCATTCTGTTACAGAATGAAAGCCAGTAGACCAATGCCAATATTACCAATAACAACACTATGCAAGTGACAAATAATACCACCAAATGACTTATGTATTGCCAAATGACTGAAAAATAGCACCAGTCTTCTACTGAAAGAAAAATTTTATATACACAAACACAACAATATCCCCCATATAGTGACAATATAGAGGGGCATTTACTAAGGGGTTTAGTAATTTTTTTCTGACTATTTTTGGCGCAAAATTGTCGCAATTGCGCCTACCCTATTTTTTGTGCGACTTTCTCTAGCAAGAGCTAGAAAGTAAAAAAAAAAAATCGCGCTTGATTTACACAAGTTTTCATTTTTGACTTGCAGTGGTCAGGTATTTATTAACTGAGACAGTCGCAGTTGCGGAAAAAACTGTTGCAACGGACGTAAAAATTGACTAAATTTACTCCAGCTCCAACATGGAGCAGGAAAAGCTACTGCCGCCTGGGCTCCGACATACTTTCTCCCCGCTACCCTCACTTCGCTACAGGGACACTGCAGTGATTTACATCCCCCCCTCTCACCTGCCAGCGCCACACAACTCCCATCTGTCTGCTAACTGTTGCAAGACTACAAGTCCCAGCATGTCCTTACAGTGAGGACACGCTGGGAGTTGTAGTCTTGTAGCAGCGGGAGCTGAGCGGCGCGGGCGGTAGACAAGGGGGGGGATATCAGTGTCCCCATAAGTGAGGGTAGCAGGGAGGCCGTATGAGGAGCCCGGGCGGCTGCACTGTAATGTCAGCCCGGGCTCCTGCCCTGAGAGCCAAAAGCTTTGGCTGTCAGGGCATGCTGGGTGTTGTAGTTTTGCAACAGCTGGAGGGCCACAGTTTGCAGACCACTGGTTTGTGGTCTGTAAACTGTAGTCCTCCAACTGTTGCAAAACTAAACAGCTGAAGGGGACCGGTGAAGACGTTCACTTACCCTTCCGAGGTTCCAGCGACAAACGGTGACGGAGATCGTCGGGCGGCACTGTCGCGCGGCAGTGTCTTGCGGCAATGTCGTGCAGTGCTGGATCCTACGGAAGCCGGTAAGTTGCCCAAGCCCTAAAACAGTGTTTCCCAACCAGGGTGCCTCCAGATGTTGCAAGACTACAACTCCCAGCATGCCTGGACAGCCTTTGGCCCCACCTTACTGTAAGGGCATGCTGGGAGTTGTAGTCCTGCAGCTGGGGGCAGGGGACAAGCTTGTCACTTGCCCACACATCTCCTGCACCACACAACTACAACTCCCAGCATGTCCTTACTGTAAGGGCATGCTGGCAGTTGTAGTCGTGCGGGGCGGGAGATGTGTGAGCAGGTGATAATAAATGTACTAACCCATTTTTTTTCCTTCTCATTTCAGATCCGTGTATCCTGTGGACTCCTTCGGATTCGGTGGACTACTTCGATGACCAGCGTTTTTCTTTGTTTGATTTTAATAAAATGGTTAATGAGGGTTTGTGGGGGAGTGTTTTTTTTAATAAAAATTTTTTAAAACCTGTTGTGTTTTTTCCTTACTTTACTAGACAGGCTTAGTAGTGGAAGCTGCCTTATAGACGGAGTCAATTACTAAACTGGGCTTAGCGTTAGCCACAAAAACGGCTACCGCTAACCCCCAATTATTACCCCGGTACCCAACGCCACAGGGGTACCGGGAAGAGCCGGTACCAACAGGCCTGGAGCGTCAAAAATGGCGCTCCTGGACCTATTCGGTAACAGGCTGACGTTATTTAGACCAGTAACAATGGTCCTCGCCCACCCTGGTAACGTCAGGCTGTTACTGTTTGGTTGGTATTTGGCTGAGAATGAAAATAGGGGGGACCCTAATCATTTTTTTTAAATAAATAATTAAATATTTAAAAAAAACACATAGGTTCCCCCCTATTTTTATTCTCAGTCAAATACCAGCCAAACAGTAACAGCCTGACGTTACCAGGGTGGGCGAGGACCATTGTTACTGGCCCTCCCCAGCCTAAATAATGCCAGCCTGTTACCGCCTAGGCCCAGGAGCGCAATTTTTGATGCTCCGGGCCTGTTGGTACCGACTCTTACCGGCACCCCTGTGGCGTTGGGTATCAGGGTAATAATTGGGGGTTAGAGCTAGCTGTTTTTGTGGCTAATGCTAAGCCCGGCTTAGTAATGGACTCCGTCTGTAAGACAGCTTCCACTACTAAGCCTGTCTAGTAAAGTTTAAAAAAAAAAAAAAACACAACAGGTTTAAAAAAAATTTATTACAAAAAAAACACTCCCCCACAAGCCCTCGTTAACCATTTTATTAACATCAAGCAAAGAAAAACGCTGGTCGTCAAAGTAGTCCACCGATCCAAATGAGTCCACAGGATACACGGATCTGTAGAAGAAGTAACAAAAAAAAAAGAGTAAGTACATTTAGGGAGAAAAAACAGTGTTAAAAAATGTAATAAACATACACACACACTAAACACCGTTTACCACTATTCTGAGCCATGACTACAATTTAGTTATTGAATTATTTAGATGTGGTGAAAAAGCTAAAAAAATACTCAAAAACAAAAGATCCAGAAGGAAACCTATTCAGACAGCAGGAAAAAGGAACAGACTATTTTTTCTACTACATGAAGTAAATTTCCCACTTTTGCCTATGTGTGTCAAATTTATTAACGCTGTGCAACAATTTAGTAAATTTGTCGCACATAGTCAAAAATGAAGTAGAAAAAAACAGGGTAAAAACCAGACTACATAGTAAAAGATTAGAAAATGCCCCTCATGTGATTACAATGCAGTTACGCCCAGTGACTCACAGGTGACATCTTCTCTGATCTAATGAATGCTCTTTATTTATCTTCTTCATTTAGCATAGATGCTATGAGGACATCTTTAAGCCATCATGTCGGACATACATCTTAGGCTTTTCCCCTTTGCAACACCATCCTCACCTTTTCCCCGCCCATAGTGTGCCATATTGTAAAAATGCCCCCTTGGAAGATAAGGTACCCCCAGTAGATAAATACTTTCCCCTCAAAAAGTAGTGAGTTTTCTCCAATAGGTAAAGAGATGCCTTGTTGTAGTTAGAGTTGCCCCCAGTAGATAGAGCTCTCCCCGGCCAGGATAGAGTTGCCCAAGTAGGTGTAGTTGCACCCCAGTATGTAGAGCTGCACCTATTAATGGAAGAGTTGCCCCAGTAGGTAGAGTTGCCCCCAGTAGGTATAGAGTATCCCCTAGTATGTAGAGTTTCCTCCAGGAGGTAAAGCTTTGCCCCAGTAGGTAGAGTTGTCCCTAAGTAGGTAGAGCTACCCCACTAGGTAAAGTTGTCCCCAGTAGGCAGAGCTGTTCCCCCCAGTGTGGTATAGAGTGGCAGCAAGTAGGCAGAAAGTTGTCCCCAATAGGTAGAGTTCTCCCCCCAGTAGGTACAGTTTCCTCCAGTGGGTATAGATCCATATTACAGTGGAATGTGGAAGCATCAAAAAATGGCACGCAGAATTTCAATGGGTCTATAAAACAATGGGTGAATACATTGCCTGAAAGCACACATATAGAACATTTGATTTAAAAAAAATTTGCAAACATTGTTTTACCCCCCAAAACATTTTAGTAGTCTAGTAGTTTTCTTCTACTTGCTGTAAAACATCACTTTAAAAAGTAACAAATTCTTGATTTTATAATTTATTATTCCAATCTGAATTGCAGTCCTTATAGAAAATGCTTCCAACATTTATGGATCATTTTATAAATTCTTTTTAAATGTACCTTGGAAATTCATAAAAATATAAAATGTTACATTAATGGCTTAAGTGATTATTTCACATAAACAGCGAACACTGAGTGGGTTTGGTATTTGGAAGATTTGGTGACTTTCTTTGTGTACATGTTTCCCTCTCACTGCTCAACCTGTTTAACCCACTGTTGTAATGGTGAAAGGACCATTGAATAGAAGGCACGGTGGATGCAGATGAATCTGTCACTTTATGCTAGAAGCATAACAGGAGTTGACAGCGCGACCTGCTACACACTCCGTCAGGCTAATGTCCTCTGCTAGAAACAGAATCAACTCAGGGTGGGCAGGCATCAGTCATGCAGCACACAAAATTCAACAATTTGCACAGTCTGGGTCTATATTGTGTTATTCTTTTATTATACAATCTACAGTCGTATTTTAGGGCTAAAAATATTATCATGTGATGCTGTTCTTCTCGCAATAATATATCCAATTAAATAAATAAAAGTGCTGTCTATTTTGAGGTCTAGTGACTATAATAATAGAACATGATATTGTATGTATAACATAATATGCTGTACAATTAATTGAAGCCCAACTAAGCACAAGAAAAATACCTTGTTTAATACTGAAACATTTAGAATGCAGCCCATTTAGGCATGGTTATATATTTTTTTCTCCTAGGGCTACACAACAACATGAAATTAAGATGTTACCTATAGGGGAAAGTGCCCTTAGAGCTAATGCAAAAACTGGGACTGTTGCAAACTTTACAATACTAGCAAGAAAACCTATGGTCATAACTAGAGTTATGACCATAATTTTACCACAATTTGTGAAAAACATTGTCAATGTTAGGTCTGAACTTAGACACCTACTCATTTTTGCACGAGCATTACATACACTTGTCCTGGCCTGACCACAAATCTAATGACCCAAACTATTAAGCCTTCAGCTCAGATCATTGGACCCGTAGTCTGGCCAAGACAAAATTGCATCTTTATTACACTTGTCTGAAACTGGCCTTACAGTGGGAGACTATCAATCTGTCACCTACAGTATGTCATATCTATAAGGCACACATATACAGTGGTCCATCAACATACGATGGTAATCCGTTCCAAATGAGCGATCGTTTGTTGAAACCATCGTATGTTGAGGGATCCGTGCAATGTAAAGTATAGGACCTTGGTCTACAACCTGCAGACCTCCAGATGTTGCAAAACTACAACACCCAGCATGCCCGGACAGCCATCGGCTGTCCGGGCATGCTGGGAGTTGTAGTTTTTCAACATCTGGAGGTCCGCAGGTTGAAGACCACTGGTATTGGTGGTTGAAGACCACTGGTATTATACTCACCTGTCCCCGCCGCTCCGGACCGTTACCGCTCGTCACCGCTGCCCTGGATGTCGCCCTCCATCGCTGTCGCCCCATCCCCGGGGTGTCCTCCTACGCTCCGGCAAGGCCTATGCTTCCCCGGCATCCTTGCTCTCACGTCACCGCCATCACGTCGCTACACACGCCGCTCCTATTGGATGACGGGACAGCGTGCGCAGCGACGTGATGACGTTGGAGGAGAGCGCCGACGATGCAGGGGATCCCGAAGAGGATACGCCGGAGCCCCGAGGACAGGTGAGTGATCATCAGCAGACCACACGGGGCACCATAAACGGCTATCCGGTGGCAGCTGAAGCAGTCTGCTCTGCCGGATGGCCGTTTATGCGATGGCTCCGACATACAAAAGCATTGTAGGTTGATGCTGCCTTCAACACGCGATGGCCTCTGAAAGGCCATCGTATGTTGAAATGATCGTATGTCGGGGCCATCGTAGATCGGGGAGGGGGTCACTGTATGTGTATTTACAAAGTATTCATATTAATCAGGATTGCTCAGTCTTTGGTGGTTTATTTTCTTATTGTAACCCATTCGATTTGTAACAAATACGATTTGTAAGGTAAAGTATCAACCCTCCGACCGAGAATAGAAGTGAATGAGTAACATCAAACAGGTTTTCTTTAGGAAGCCGGAGATGCAGTTCGGTGCAGCAAACGTGTCATGTCTAATTCATTGTACTAAACAAGTGTTCTGCAGACTTGGGCAAACAGGGATATCATTTTCCACAATGTCAATGTTTTAATAAGGAAGCAGAGTGTTAAGCAGCAGACGTGTTAGTCCAGTAGCAGTGAGCAGACGTGTTAGTCCATGTGAAGAAACAACAAGAGAGATGTACAGACACCGCCAATGCTCTGTGTAATTAGATTAGCACACTTAGCACTTGGTAGACCATTTGTAAAGGGAGGTGAGAGAAGGGGACAAGAACTCTTTTTTCCTCTTTCATTCAACAACGTGAAGAGAGGTTTAAAGTCTTCTGTTTGGGATCTTGCACAAAGAACCATCTTTGTGCATCAGTGGGAGTCTCTGTATGTTGCAATGCTTGCTCTAATCTTAAGGCTAAGCTGCATTCTGTAGCATCTTTCGCTCCCCCCGATGGATAAAACCATATGAGCACTCATCTCTCATCAGATCCACCAATAAAAATTACTTGGACAAAGACCTGCCCTGAAATCCCCCTCCTCTCCGCAGATAAACAGTTGAGTTCTGAGCAGTTTATCTTCACAGTTTGTTAAATCTCTAATCTTGATAGCCATGAAACTAAATGTTAAGCAGGTGTATAGGAGAACTTGTAGTTAGCACATTTTCTTCTTTTACAATTTCTGTGCCTGGAAGGCAGACTTGAGAGAAGGGAGGGCTGCCAGCTGCAGAAATGAATAGCCTCCCTACCCCCTTTATTTGAATTCACTTGACTCCCCTTTTTAATTCAGGGGGCAGCTAAATGGTACATGAATTTCAGCAGAGTCTAGTAGAGGGCTTTAACAAAAATAAAAGTGATTAGCAAGGAGCCGATGCTGTTTTAGGAATTAACCTCACAGGATTTGGCTGTGGTTATGGTGGCAGAAGTAGGATAAAGTAACATGGTAGATTTTAGATCAGGAATATGCCCAAGGCAAAGTGGAATCTCTACTCTATCTACAGAACCATCAGATTCATCACTTTGTTCTCAGTCTGAAACATAATGATGAATTTAAAGCTAGAAGATTAGTATTGACTTTACATAATAGCAATTCTCTTTATGCGTCTGGGAATCCCACAAATACAGCCCATTTCTAAATGTTACATTTTCTTATAGACCAAATAAAATCTTTTTTCTATGCTACCTCACAATTTACTTCTATAATATCCAGACATCGAATGAATTAGACATAACCCAGTTCTATAAAAAAATTGTACAGTACGTTTGGTAATGTTTATTTAGTCTTTGGTTCATATGATGTGGTAGTTTTATATATATATATATATATATATATATATATATATATATATGCTGTAGTGGTTGTCCCCTATGGACAACCCCTTTTTTGTAAATAGGTCCTCCAAATTATGGCTGCTGGGATCCCCTGCATCAGTTTTTATCATGGGGTTACTGCTCAATCGTTTCCCCTGCAGGTAGAAGAATATGGGATGGTGGCCATTAAAACCAATGGACTGGGTTATTGATAAAAAGAAACTTCTGTTTAAAGTTCCTTATTTGAAAAACAAGCAGCTGTTCATGGAGTTATCCTTAAATGAATATTCTGAGGCATGTGATCTTGGGTATTTAACTTTCCAACCACTGTATGTTACTTCATTGAAGGTATAGACACAGTAGTGGTACTTATGTTTTCTTGTGAATACTCCAAAAAGCCCCTTGCTGGGGTTTTGATAATGGCTTGGTTAGGCCCCTTTCACATTGCTGTTGCTTCCCGTCATGAAAGGCCCTTTAAGTCTCTTTTTTTTTCACTTTAATGGCTGTTCTCGAAGCGGGGAGCAACGGGCAACAACAGGTCCCAGTGGCTCCCATTTACTATCATGGGGGCCGCCGGGCACCGTTGTTTTTTGATGGGAATAGCAGGAAAAGAATACGGCGCCTGCATTAATTTTTCTCCCGCTGTTCCTCCGGGCTCCCCCAATGGCTGTCACACTGCCATGTCCTAACACAGCGTGAAAGAAGCCTAAACCACAGAAACAGCACAAGTGAAAGGATTGCATGGTGGTCATGATCAGTAGAACATTACCAGCAGGTAGTTATACTATACGAATTTCTTTTTTGACTTTAGCTGGCACAGGAATAGCTGCTTACCATATTTTCATACAAAAAAGGAAAAAACTGCTGCTCACAACCAATCTAAGCACGGTTCTTAGGAAAACATACAGTAATGGAGAGGATGCTCAGATGATCAAGAGCAGTGGGCCAATGTCTGTCCACAGGCATCGAAACTGTTGAAATAGTGTCACCAGTGTATTATTTAAGTTTGTCATAATAATATATAAAATAGTGTAGAAAAACATAGGTAAAAATGTTAACACCATACACAAATGGCATAAAAGGCTTTTGTTTTGCATATTTGGTTCTAACATTTTTGACAATTTTCATTATTAAATTTTTGTGTGAACCCTGGATTCTGTCTAAATCTTTAGAATTTTAGTACAGGTAGTCATGTCCACTAAGACTACCCTGACAATTTCCTTATTATAGAGTCCATTTTCTTACTGGTAGTCCACAATGAAACAAGGAATGTTAACGTAGACGTCCTGGCAACAGAAAATGGAAGTATTAACACAAGAAAGGCATGCATGATCTGGATCATAGGTTACAGTAAATATTATCATATATGTGTTAAGCCCTTGGGCTGTATTTGTGGGAGGGGGCCGTCTCCTATAAATACTCCCCTCCTGCAGCAATCAGGGCATGTGGTGTTGTGCAGTTAGCTCATACGTTCCCGGTGCTGTTCCACGTGTCCGTGTGTCCGTGTGTTCCTCCGTGTGTTTTGTTCCTGCCCGCTTCGGCATTTTGTCAGGTAAGCGCCGTCTCGGCCCTGCTATGTTGTCTACTTGTCACTGGCCGCCGTGCCAGCCGCTGTCCCCAAGGGGTCCCTGCTCTGCTCACATCCCTCTCATTTCACTCTTAAAATGTGCCCAGTTCTGTCGTGATCAGTGTCTCCCCCACTGCGGGCTTTACTCGCTTGCAGCAGCGGGGGGGCACGCTACGCGTCACATCAGGATGGGGGGGGGGGAGGATCCCTGGGGATGGGTACTCACGGGGCCTCCTGGGGCCCGTGGGTTTCCCACGTACCTCTCAGTGCGCTCCGCTTCGCGGTGTGTCGCGCCGCCGGTTCAGGAGAGGCCAGCGCGGCATAGCTGTGTAGCGGGGACGCCGCTCGGGGCGTGTCTACACCCGGCGGTCGCGTCCCTTGCAGGGGAGGCGGTTCTTTATTGCCGGTTTCTCTGCGGGGGCGTGGCTTTAGCGGAGGGTAGGCAGTGGCTCACACTGCTCAGTGTGAGCTGGGGCGCCGCAGATGTTGCTGTGCTGCGCTCGGAGGTTAACCCTCTGTTGGCCAGCACTCCTACTGCATTGAGTGTTCAAAAATTCCCTCTCAGGGCATACTGCTGCAGTGTCTGCTGGTCCTGCACTGCTGCACGGTGCAGTGCAGCAGGCTGGGGGGTAATTTTCACCTGCCAATTAACCCCTTTCCTGACCAAATCACCTGTCTGGATGCTCCTGGTTCAGTTGGCACCTACACCGTGCTTCCTCAGAGCCATGGTGGTCGCCCCAGGGGTTAACAGGCCTGGGGGAGCGGGCATGTGGGGTCTGGTCATTCAGTATTTTACACGTTTATTTGCTTGTTATATCCTAGTTACTCCGTGTCAACTCCTGCTTACCTCGGATACATAGAAAGTGTGTAATGTAATGGTTACCCTGTGTATAGGGCGCTAGCTGGGTGGGTGGTTCAGTACAGGCAGCTCCTGGCCGGAACCTAGCTCCGCAATTTGGTAGCAGTTGCTGGCATGTAAAAATAGAAGAAAATATATATATATATATATATATATATATATATATATATATATAAAACAAAAAACACACACGCACAGTCTTAGGGGGGGTATACTGGCCGGTTATGTTGTTACTGACACGTCTTCAGGGCAACTTTCACCAGTTTGACTGACTACGCATGCAACTGTCTACCGACACGTCTGCAGGTTAAACTAGGGTCCAGGCATGGCCGATTGTTACTGACACGTCTTCAGAGCAATACCACGCTATCATGTGACTGTCTACCGACACGTCTGCAGGTTAATCTAGGGTCCAGGCATGGCCGATTGTTACTGACACGTCTTCAGAGCAATTCCTCGCTATCATGCGACTGTCTACCGACAAGTCTGCTGGTTAATCTAGGGTCCAGGCATGGCCGATTGTTACTGACACGTCTTCAGAGCAATACCACACTATCATGCAACTGTCTATCGACACCTCTGCAGGTTAATCTAGGGTCCAGGCATGGCCGATTGTTACTGACACGTCTTCAGAGCAATACCACGCTATCATGCGACTGTCAACCGACACGTCTGCAGGTTAATCTAGGGTCCAGGCATGGCCGATTGTTACTGACACATCTTCAGAGCAATACCACGCTATCACCGGCTATTGACACGTCTTCAGAGCAACCTTTACGCATGACTGACTACTGACATGTCTTCAGAGCAGTCTAGGTACGTTCACACTCCCGATTGTTACTGACTCGTCTTCAGAGCAATTACGCTATGACTGTCTACCGACACGTCCTCAGGTTAAGTCTAGGGTTTAGGCATGGCCGATTGTTACTGACACGTCTTCAGACCAATACCACGCTATCACCGACTACTGACATGTCTTCAGAGCGGTCTAGGCATGTTTCATAGTTATTTGTTACTGACACATCCTCACAGCAATGTCACGGTGTGTTTGTCCTTTGACTCCTTTCCAGGTTGGTCCAGGTCAGGTTCACAGCCGCGGTTGCTTCTGTCCAGTCCTCAGAGCAGTAGCGTGCACAGCGGCCTACTCTCGCTATCATACACCTGGTATGCACCTAGTGTAGGGAGCTCATATGTTGTTTCCTGATTAATTCCGCTTTGTCTCTTTGTTTAGTTGCTCCATGGACAGGGACAAAGCTCAGGCTGTACAGGCCGCGGCGGCCGCCACGTTCCTGGCTCCTGTCCAACTGGTCCCAGTTTCCAGCCGGTGCCCCTGGCACATGATCTTCAGGCTAGCACCTCAGGTAGGATGCTCGAGGCCCCGAGGGTCACTCAGGCGCACTACATCAGTCCTGCCCTTAGGAAGGACATTTTGGAGGGTCGTGATGTCAACTTGGCGTCCTTGCTAATCGCCACCCATGATGTCACCGAAACCCGGGTGATATCCTGCGGGGAACTGTCGGTGATGTTTAAGAGCAAGGATGCCAGACTCAGCCGGAAGCATACCATTCCGGAGTTTGTTATTGCTTTTAGCATGTTTTGGGGGGCTTTTTCTCCTATTACCACTTGTAAAAATTCAAAAACTGGGTCTACAAGAACATGCGAGTGTAAAAAATGGAGATTTTGAATTTTCTCCTTCACTTTGCTGCTATTCCTATGTTCCGAGATGTGATCTGCACTGTCAAGCCAGACAGGAGAGAGGAGTTGGACGCCTACCTGTTGAATGTGACCGACCTTGGGTACAGGTTTGGCGCTTCAGCTTTCTATGGCTTTCACAAGTCTTTCTCAGCCAAAGCGGCCGCCGCTTTGGCCTCAGTTTAACTACACTACCGACTGGGCCAGAGTGGACACTGAGTTGTTTTGCCAACACTTCGCCGGCTTGAAGGCGCTGGCTTGCTCCACGTGTCAGTCTATCTCCCACACGGCGGCTTGGTGCGACCTCGATCCCAAGGAGGACCCGGTGGGTAGAGGTTCTGGCTCGATGGCAGCAGCAGGCCCCAAGAGCGTGCCTAGTATGAACAAGATGGGGAGGCCAATTGGGTTCCTAGGTCGGAACCAAATATGCAACAATTTTAACACTTCCACATGCAACTACAAACAAGTGCAGATTGTTGCATGTGTGCTTCAGCTGATACCGAGTCCATCCGAGGGCAGCGTGCCCTCAGAAATTCTCCCAGTCGTGACTAGGCGTGGTCCGGGTGTCGGCTCTGGGTAGGGTTCTGAGGGCACATCCAGACCAAGGATGGGTGAGGTGGCTCCTGGATGGCTGCAGTCAGGGCTTCCACACAGGATTGGTGGCCCTACCTCAGTCCACTCACGAGTTTGACAACCTACGCTCCGCCTCCGATGATCTGCAGGCAGTGTCGGAACTGCTTCAATTGGAGGTGGACAAGGAGTTCATCATCGAACAATTCATCATTCCACTATTTGAGGCATGGAGAGTCAGCCCGATTGGCATTGTGGTTGGGAAATTCTCCAATAAAAGGCGTCTCATTTATGACTTGTCAGCGCCTCATTCTTGCCTAGTCCCGAGCCTCAACTCTCTGATTCCCTCCGAAGAGTTCGGTATGAAGTACGCGTCTATCGACCAGGCGATACAAATGATCCTCCAGTTAGGGCCGGGGGTGTTTTTGTAAAAAATCGACATCGCAGATGCCTTCAAGCTCCTTCCAGTCAAACCGGACCTGTGGCAGTGGTATGACATCAAATGGGAGGACAAGTACTACTTCGCAGTCAGGCTCACGTTCGGTTCGAAGAGTAGTCCTTGGCTCTTCAACCAGCTGGCTATAGCCCTAAACTGGGCTCTCGGTGGTGGGGTGCAGACATCTACTCCACTACCTAGATGACTTTCTGCTAATTGAGCCACCAGGGGTTGTCCCATCTCAGCTAGCTGAGGGTCTGCAGCTTTTCCAGTCTCTAGGAGTTCCGGTTTCTCCTAAGAAAGTGGAGGGTCCCGTCAATTGTCTGATATTTCTAGGGGTAGTGTTGGACCGGGCCAAGATGGAAGCTAGTTTGCCCCAGGAGAAGTTGGATAGGATCAGGACGGTGATAGGTAAGTTCACCCGGTCCCAAGTTACTTCTAGGGTAGAGTTGCAGAGTCTACTAGGCATGCTGGCATTTGCCATAAGGATCATTCCTCAGGGTCGGGCTTTTGTCTCCAGGCTGCTGGCTCTGTTGTCAGCAGCACCCTGCTGGGACAGCCTCGTTCAGGTAGGTCATGAGGCAGTAGAGTATCTTCTGATGTGGCAGCAGTTCCTAGAATCCTGGAATGGCGTGTCCCTTTTTGTTCCAGTGGCATCAGACTGGTCACCCAGGGTGTTCACCGATGCGTCCTCTTTAATCGGGTTCGCTGCTATTTTTGGTGGTCACTGGGTGGCCGATCGTTGGCCGCAGTAGGTCAGTGAGATCCCGGGCTTTGCTACATGCTCGGCCTTATTTGAACTTTTCCCCATAGTGGTGGCAGCTCAGGTGTGGGGGCAGGGCTGGTCTCGCCAACTGGTCACGTTCGTGTGTGACAACCAGGCCACAGTGGAGATTCTTAATAAGGGTAGGTCCAAGTCCTCGTAGGTCATGAGGTTTCTCAGGAGGTTGGTGTGGCTGTCCTTGCGTTACAACTTTCAGTTCACGGCCACTTTTATCGAGGGTTCACGCAATATTGCAGCTGATGCTCTCTCACGGGCTGACACAGATCTTTTTCTTCCAGGTGTCACCAGGGGCAGATCCAGTCGGCACGCAAGTACCCACATTCCAGTCGCTGGTGATGGGCTAACTCGGCTCAGACGCCTGGCCAATAACCTCATCACCAGTTCCCTCTCTGCCAGCACCTAATGTTGTTACCAAGTAACTTATCAGCAGTTTCTGGCTGCACACACAGAGGGCAATATCGGTTACATCCCTTCCCTACTTAGCTTCGTTGCTTTTTGCCACTCTACCTTGGCACTGTCTCACAGCACCATCAAGGGTATTTAGCAGGGGTTCAGCATTTTACGGCCGTGCAGCACCCGGGTACTCCCTCACTGTTTGCGGCCCAGCCTATTAAGGCCATACTGAAGGGCATCAGCAATGAGGCACCTGCTAAAGTGCCCACCAGGGTTCCTGTCTCAGGAGAGCTGTTTAGGGGCATGTCCAATGTGTTGGACTCCTCCCCTTTCGGTTTCCTTCCTAGCCTAATCATTAAAGCTGCCATATACATGGGTTCCTACGACCCGGGGAGTTCACACACTCCTCCCACACAGGGACAGGGTTGGTCAGAGGTCAGTTGTCCAGCAGGGGTCACAACAGGGTCCTCACACTCACCTCCACCAAGACGTCACGGCATGAGGTGCCACCGCACACGCCTCTCCTACCAGTCCACTACTCCCGGTGGCTCAGCGGCCACTGTGTACCTCCTGCTTCATTCAGAAAGTCCGCACGCTAGTAGCTGTGGCCAGGCATGACCCAAGCTCATTTCGGGTCCTTCGTTTCGCATGGGAGCAGCCTCAGCTGCTTCCCAGCACAAAGTGTCTGCACATTTAATCAAGGCCATGGGTAGGTGGAAGTCGTTCTGTTATGCCAGGTACATTCCCAACCCGCATGTCGAGGTGGCTCATGTGTTTACGTATTTGGCTTTGTAACTGCTTGCTGTCTAAATAAATATTTTACCTAAACACGTTGTCTTTTGCCCTCTATAGGCGTGCCCACGCTTTACGGTTTTGGCACACCTCAGACAGTAGGGTAGGTTGTTAGAACATACGTTGGTAAGTACGTGTTCCATATAAGCCACGACCACAAATATATATATATATATATATATATATATATATATATATATATATATATATATATTGTTATAGAAGTACACAGTACTTCTATGAAGTATATCTTAAGATCTACATTTACGTAACCTTGAGCATTGTATGTATAAAATATTATGATGAAGACATAAATGTAGCATTTCTACATGTCTCTTTCCTTCAAATTACATAATGATCAGTTCTCCCTGGACCTTTGATTTAAGGGGTCAGCAGGTCGAATACCTCTGTCATTTTTCTCACCTTTCTCTGACAACATATGACCTTCCCCAGTTTCATAGATTCTCACTCAGTCTGGGCCTCTACAGCCCTGCAGGGATATCACACTTTGGTTCATTACACACAGTGATGAAAGGAGGCAGGTTATAAGGAGAGCACACAGTAATAGCCAGAGAGGTAGTTTCTTGTTCTATCATCTTCTCTCTGCTCAAGTAATGCTGTAGTGATGTCAGACCCTAAACACAAGAATATACAAGCTTATTCTATATTTTATCCAAATGCTAAATGCCTGTTGGGTACTGAGGCTTCTGTAATTCCTATAGAATCCTATATAAAAATGGGTTGTTGACTGAACTTTAGAGAGACTACTGTGACCCTTGGTGTTTTGAGAGGTGGGGATCCCTAAGGGTAAACTATATGTAATAGGCATCTATGGCACATTTTGAGGATATTCAAGAAATGTTGAAGACAAGAAACCCAATTTTAACAGATTTTGTGTTATAATAATAGAAATATAGAAAATGTATCAGATGATTGTGATAACTCACAGCAGAGAGAGAAACATGCAATAGCAGTTACTAGGGATGAGCAAAACGAATCTGACGAATCCGATTACAAATTTCAGGAAAAATTGGTATGGTAGTAACGAATGCGAATATCGCCGTGATTCGATCGCGAAATTGCTTCATTAATTTAGTGCGGTCCAGGCTCCAGGGCATCTAAAATGGCGGATCCACATGTGACGACATGAGGCAAGGAATCCTGGGAAGGTGGGAAGGCAAGGCGGGAAGGTGAGTAACTGGGATGACCCTGAAACATATGCAACATGCAGCCTATCAGCAGCCAACCACCCCTGTGATGTCATAGCCCTATAGAAACGGCAGCCATCTTGCGGCCAGTCACATTAGCATTCTATTACAGAGTAGACAGGGACAGACAGCAGTGTGTGTTGCACAGAAAAGCATTTTTACAGCAGCGATTCACCTCTCAGTAATATCAGCGTTCTATTGCAGAGAGAAAGGGACAGAGAGCAGTGTGTGTTGCACAGAAAAGCTTTTTTACAACAGCGATTCACCTCAAGCCCAAATCCAGCCTAGAAGCACTGATAGGGAAGGGAGTGAGATTGAGAGAGAAAGTGCAATTTTGGGTGTAGTACACAGCAACTGTGTGCTGCAGCACTGGTGTGTACAACAACTGAAAAGTTAATAGGAGCCAGCCAGTTAGGGTGAGCAGAGCACTATTGTCCTCTATTAAGTGTAACCTGTGCGTACATCTAAGTGGTGTACCATTTTGTTCCTGTTAAAGTCTTAAGGGCCTAGATACTGTGAAAGACCAGGCAAAAGTACATACCTGCTGGTGTTGTAGACAAATACAGTTTTTAAGCATACTGGAGCGCATTGTCCTCTCCTCATAAGTGCATACCACATACATACATCTAAGTGGTGTACCATATTGTTCCTGTTAAAGTCTCCAGCCACCTCCAGGCTGTCTCATTCTGCAACTATATTGTCTCCAATTGAGGCCCTATGGTCTCATCAGGCTGTTGCCACCTCCAGGATGGGTCATTTAGCCACTATATGGTCTCCTCATGCTGCCGCCAACTACAGGCTGTGTCATTCAGCCACTATATGGTCTCCTCATGCTGCCGCTACCTCCAGGCTGTTTCATTCAGCCACTGTATGGTCTGCTCTTGCTGCCATCAACTCCAGGCAGTGTCATTCAGCCACTATATGGTCTCCTCATGCTGCCGCCAACTACAGGCTGTGTCACTCTACCGCCTTGTGGTCTCCCCGTTCTGCTGGCACATTAAATCAAACTTTTTAGGTTCATCTATTTGAAATCTTCAATTTAAATGTTAAAAATATCTTTAATCTGTTCAATTGAGGCCCTATGGTCTCGTCAGGCTGTTGCCACCTCCAGGATGGGTTTTTTAGCCACTATATGGTCTCCTCATGCTGCCGCCAACTCCAGGCTGTGTCATTTAGCCACTATATGGTCTCCTCATGCTGCCGCCAACTACAGGCTGTGTCATTCAGCCACTATATGGTCTCCTAATAATGCTGCCAACTCCAGGCTGTGTCATTCAGGCACTATATGTTCTCCTCATGCTGTTGCCTCCTCCATGCTGTGTCATTCAGCCATTATATGGTCTCCTCATACTGATGCCACCTCCATTGTGCCGCTCTGCGACAGTGATTCTAATAGCGATGTCTCTAATCTGCATGTCATACTGAATAACAGTATTATTTCACTAACCCAGCACACACCCTATGCGTGTTACACCCCTATTGAGGCTCTCCGTAGGCAAGACATAGCTGTTTTTAATACAGATTCACCGCAAATAAATTTGAACCGAACCAAATTTTTTAATAAAATTCATTGAATCGACCAAATTGGATTTTTCTAAAATGTGCTCATCTCTAGCAGTTACCCTCTGACTCGATTCACACATGCGTAAATGATGATTTTTCATTTTTGTTTAGTCAAAGCCTGCAGTGGGCCAAAAAGTAAAAAGGAAAGACTAAAGCTTGCTATACACATGAGATAAATGTGCAATATCAAGTCCAGGCACTGCAAGCTGTGTGGTCCTCTAGAGACTGTCTGTTAACCCTTTGGGAGACTTTGGTTGAGCGCTGTGAAGATTGTACCACCTATCTTCAAGTTAGTAAAGCCTCCGTTAAACTGCAACCTAGTGTGGAGTCAATCCTTTCCTTGCTAGCCTGTGGGGAGACGGAGTTCCCCGGACCTGTAGTACCCCGGGAGATACCAAGACTACAGTGGCGTCACGTGACATTAAGGGTTAATACCATCCGACCCTGGGTTAATACCCCCAAGAACCAAGTAGCTAATCCCAGCGTAGTGGTGGCTGCGGACCTCACCCGTGGCCACCAACACGTTTTTGGCGTCACAAACAGGATACGGATGTACGCCTAAACTATTCAGCCACTAAATTAAGTCCTTCCCCCAAATCTGAACTGTCTATGGGACTGTGTTATTGAAAGAAATTTATCTGCCGAGGCGCAAATACAAGTGGTGGGGAAGGTGAAGGAGAGACTGTTAGCTGCCAGTACTAAGTGTAAAAAGTCCATACCTGAAGGGGTTAAATTGTTTCCACCATTTTCCACGCGCGGGACCGGTCACAGCTCCGCCCAGTCAAGCCTTGGCGGTGGCGCCTCTTCAGTGTGTGAGCCGGAACTAAAGAATCCGCCCTGTGTTGCACAGGGGAAGCATTTACTGACCGGACCAATCAGGAAACTGCTGGGCGCAGCCATAGCAACGTGTCCAGCGATCATCACCGAAGCTGCAGAAGACCAGCAAGTATCCGCGGCAGCGCAGGCTGAGTACGGAATCCTCCGATACCTCCAGCATTAACCCCGGGCTGCACGGCACGCAGACACTCCCGCAGCATCCAGCCAGCTTAAAGAGATGGCGCACTCAACGACGGCGCACTCAATGACGGCGCACTCAAAGACAACGCACTCAAAGACAGCGCACTCAAGGACGGCGCTCTCAAAATTCCTTAAAGCGACAGCGCACTCAATCAAGTCGACAAGATGTCAGATCCCAGATCACCGGACGCAGGTGATGTTCCAGATCCTCTTGTGGCTCCTGTGCAGGCTATCCCTCCGGGATCACCCCCAGCTAGGTCCCTCCCTACTGCATCACTTCTTGCAGGGCCATCTTCAGCCAGATCGTCGCCTGTTTCAGAAGGTCGGAGACTTCTGCCCTCCTCCCCTCCAGCACGACGCCACGATGGTGGGGCTCCTCCGTTCTACCTGGGGAAGCCTGTACTTCCTAACTACAGAGGGGATCCCTTTTCACTTAAAGATTTCCAAGAGAGCTTCCAGAGCATCTTTTCTCTTTATTCTCTTCCCCCTAACCAACAGGTGCTGTTACTCCTGGGGCAACTGCAGGGACTTGCACGTGAAGAGGTCTGCACCTGGCCCACGTCTGAGAGAACTACAGTAGAGCAGATCTTCGAAGGATTGCACCAGGTATTTGAGTCCCACTCAACCTCAGAGGTCCGCCTCCGACTATATGAGAGGCGACAAAAGCCAGGCGAGACATTAAGGGCATACGGCAGTAGCCTTACAAAATGCCCTTGAAGCAGTCCAAAAATTAGATAGTGTAACCCCCGATCAGGGTAACAAGCTCTTGATGGACAGATTTATAGAAGGGGTCCAAAATAAATGGGACAATGCCCAGTTAAGGATGTTGGCCGTGCAGATCCCCAATATGTCATTTTCTGCATTCAAACGTTTGGCCCTTCAAGTTATAGAACAGGGGGCAGATCCTGAGAAGGGTCCTGACCTTAGATCGGAACCCATGGGTGCGGCGGCTAACCCTGTGCCACTGCTATCATCCGCCCCCGCACCTGTGGCTGATGCCCCGGCCCCCGCCACCATGTCTGAAATTCAAAGTGTTAAACAAGACATTGCCCAATTTCCTCAAGTTGTGAAAGAACTAGCTAGTCAGGCCACTCGGGTCAATAGAGAGCCCTCCTCCCTGTCCGAGTGGGCCTCGTTAAGGCCCTTCTAATCGGCCTTTCTGTGATTATTGCAACAATCCCGGACATTGGAAGATGCAGTGCTGGTCTTTAAACGGGCATCCCCTGAGGTCGAGGGCCGGCCCTCAGGAAAACGAATCACAGGCCCAACAAAAGAGCAACCCCACTCAGGACAATCATTGTACATTGCATCCTGCCCCTATGTAAATGTTACTATAGATGGTATCCAGCTGCAGGCACTGATTGACACAGGCTCGCAGGTGTCTACCATCTCTAAGGGCCTATTCTATAAATTTTGGAATGTTGATTCATTGTGTGAGCCAGACGGTATGAATTTTAGTGTCATGGCAGGAGATGGGAAACCAGTTCCCAGACATGGGTACTGGGAGCCCACTATTCAGTTGAGAGGTCACACACTTAGGGGGCAAGGAATAATTGTTACCGATGTGAGGGCACCAGGGGCCACAGAGTTCATTCTAGGGATGAACATCATGAGACATTGCTTCACTGATATTGTAGATGCTTTGCATGCCTCTCTCCCTTACATGTCTCCTTCTTGACAAAGGACTGCGCAGCACCATCTCAAAATTCTGCGGGCGGAGCAGAAGTTCGTGAACCAAAAAGGAGAGATCTGTAAAGTCCGGATCCAGGACATGAGGTCAGTGACCCTACAGCCAAATACGGAAACAACTTTATGGTGTCGAGCGCGTCCTGGCATAAGAAATCAAGATTATCAGGCCTTGTTAGAACCTCTACAGTCTGAAGATTTTCCCTTGGTTCGAGCTGCCAGAAGTCTAGTGACAGTAGTAAATGGACGAGTCCCAGTTCGCTTAGTCAATTTGTCCGATGTAGCCACTGTATTGCCAAAATACACCCCAGTGGCCCAACTCCTCTTCTTGGACTCCAGTGATATTCTCTCTTCATGAAAGGTGGCTCGACAGCAGACTGCCCAAACTACACCAAGTTATACCGAAAGTTCTCCAGAACCTTGGTGGCGCCAGCTACCAGTAGGAGGCTCCCTTACCCCACCGGAACAAGTCGAAGGGGTCATTGAAGTGGCGAAGAGGTATCAAGATGCCTTCAGAAAACATCCCACCGATTTTGGACGAACTTCTATGATCAAACATCGAATCTTGACTGGTGATAAACCTCCCATCAAAGAAGGGCATCGGCCCGTCGCACCGGGTATGTACCAAACAGTCAAGAAGCTGTTAACCGACATGAAGGACGCGGATGTGATCCAAGAAAGTCAGAGTCCCTGGGCCGCTCCCATGGTGTTGGTCAAGAAGAAAGATGGGACCATCCGTTTCTGTGTCGATAACAGAAAATTGAATGATATCACCCATAAAGACACATACCCTCTCCCCCGGATTGAGGAGTCACTCACTGCGTTGGGTTCTGCAGCATATTTCTCCACGTTGGATTTGACCAGCGGGTACTGGCAAGTGCCCATGGCCATAGAAGATAGAGAAAAGACAGCCTTTGTAACCCCCATGGGTCTGTTCGAATTCGAGAGCATGCCCTTTGGGCTATGCAACGTTCCGTCTACCTTCCAACGGCTGATGGAACGATGCCTAGGGCACCTTAACTTTCAGAGTGTCCTACTCTATCTTGATGATGTGATCGTGTACTCCAAGTCTTACCAGGAACATTTGACTCATCTGTCTGATGTATTTCAAGTATTGATCCAGCATGGTTTAAAAGTTAAGCCCTCCAAGTGTCACTTACTCAAGCCACAAGTGCATTACCTGGGCCATGTCGTCAGCGCTGAAGGGGTTCAACCTGACCCGGCTAAAGTTGAAGTCGTCAAGAACTGGCCTACCCCACACACTGTCAAGGATATCAGGAGCTTCCTAGGATTTGCGGGGTATTAATTTCGCCCAAATTGCTGAGCCATTGACTTCCCTCCTGCGAGGCACCGCAAAGGAAAACTATAATGGGAAGCTACCTGTAAAATGGGCCAAGGAGCAAGAAGTGGCCTTCCAAGCTCTGAAACACCTATTAACAGAACCCCCCATCCTGGCCTACCCGAACTATACTAAACCCTTCCGGTTATACACCGATGCCAGTTTTGAAGGGCTAGGGGCGGTGTTATCCCAGATGCAAGGGAAACAAGAACGAGTGATAGCTTACGCCAGCCAGAACCTGCAAGGAGCCGAGAGGAATGATTCCAATTACAGTTCATTCAAGTTGGAGCTCCTGGCCCTCGTGTGGGCGGTCACGAAAAATTCAAGGACTACTTGGCAGCAACCTCGTTCACTGTTTATACCGATAACAACCCCCTGGCTCAACTGATCACCGCCAAACTAGGGTCTCTGGAACAAAGATGGGCCTCCAGGCTGGCCAACTATGACTTCTCTATTAAATATCGAAGTGGCAAATCCAATGTCAATGCGGATGTGCTATCTCGAATGACTCCCGGCAAAGATCCCCGGTGGAGGACAGGTGGAAAGATGTGGAGATGCCCCCATTCTATCAGAGGTTCGTGAACCAAGATGTTGCAACCACCCTCGAGGGGAGGGAGTCTAGGTCTAAAACAGTCCAGCCAGCAAGAACAGTTGAGCCTGAGAGACCGCTCCTAATGTTTGAAGATGATCCTCTTTTCCCTCCAGATCAAACTGTCTTCTGAGGCTACAGAAATTGTTGCTACAGAAAATTCAGAGATGGTGTTGTGTAGATCCACACGTTCTAATTTTGGACAACCCCCAGCAAGATATAGGGATTAGTCTAAAAACATGTATGTAGATAAACATGTAAACATATGTAGATAAACTACATACACATAAGTCAGTATACACCTCAAGTATACATCTTTGATAATTCACTACAAGTGTATCTAATGGGTAAACCATTATCAGCTCAAAACCTTTTAACCCTTTTTGTGCAGGGTTATATAAAAATGTCTAGCTTGTGATATAATGGACAGTAAAGTTATGTAAGTCTGTATATTCAGCTACAAAATTGTCTAGTTAGACATAGCTAAATCTTATTAATAAGAACCCTTCAATACTCTGGGTAATCAGTCTACTAAACCAGTCTGTTAGTATACTTAGATAAATGCTATCCCATTTACACCTACTTATTATACAGGTGACATAGCAAAGCATATAATGACAATAATATCCTAGTTATAACTATAAATACAAATAGTTTGTACACATAGGTATAGTCTAAAGGTTATGTTATAGGTCAACTAAAGAAAAAAAATCCTGTTCGAAACACTTTGATAAGATATAATAGGTATATATTGTCACGATTCGGCTTACGGGTTGTGGATCCGCTGTGTCAGCGAGGGATTGGCGTGGACCGTGCTAGTGGACCGGTTCTAAGAGGCTACTGGTTTTCACCAGAGCCCGCCGCAAAGCGGGATGGTCTTGCTGCGGCAGTAGCAACCAGGTCGTATCCACTAGCAACGGCTCAACCTCGCTGACTGCTGAGAAGGCGTGGGACAGAAGGACTAGGCAGAGGCAAGGTCAGACGTAGCAGAAGGTCGGGGGCAGGCGGCAAGGTTCGTAGTCAGGATGGATAGCAGAAGTTCAGGTACACAGGCTTTGGACACACTAAACGCTTTCACTGGCACAAGGCAACAAGATCCGGCAAGGGAGTGCATGGGAGGAGATCAGATATAGCCAGGGAGCAGGTGGAAGCCAATTAAGCTAATTGGGCCAGGCACCAATCATTGGTGCACTGGCCCTTTAAGTCTCAGAGAGCTGGCGCGCGCGCGCCCTAGAGAGCGGAGCCGCGCGCGCCAGCACATGACAGCAGGGGACCGGGACGGGTAAGTGACCTGGGATGCGATTCGCGAGCGGGCGCGTCCCGCTGTGCGAATCGCATCCCCGACGGCCATGACAGTGCAGCGCTCCCGGTCAGCGGGACTGACCGGGGAGCTGCAGGGAGAAAGACGCCGTGAGCGCTCCGGGGAGGAGCGGGGACCAGGAGCGCTAGGCGTAACAGTACCCCCCCCCCCCTTAGGTCTCCCCTTTTTTTTGTCCGGTGACTGCCTCCCCTGGGATGAGGACACCGGGAAAGAATGGATGGTTTCCTCAATGGCAGGCAGTACAGCAGGAGTAGGAATGGGGAGGGAGGGCAGAGGGTGAAGCTTGGCTCGGGGCAGGGAGACACAAGGACGGGAGCCATGAGGAGGCACAGAGGCTTGCCTGACGGGATTGGGAGGGGGGGAGAGGCACTTCCTGTGGCAGGCAGAGTCCCAGTACTTGATCTCCCCGGTGGTCCAATCAAGGGTGGGCGAATGAAGCCGGAGCCATGGCAGACCGAGGAGGACCTCAGAGGTACAGCCGGGGAGAACGAAGAGCTCAATCCTCTCGAGGTGGGGTCCAATAGACATGAGGAGGGGTTCTGTGCGGTAACGCACGGTGCAATCCAATCTGGCTCCGTTGACCGCGGAAATGTAGAGCGGCTTGACGAGACGGGTCACCGGGATGCTGAATTTATTCACAAAGGACTCCAATATAAAATTTCCAGAGGCACCAGAGTCCAAGCAGGCCACGGCTGAGAGGGAGGAGTTGGCTGAAGAAGAGATCCGCACGGGCACCGTGAGACGTGGAGAAGCAGACTTAGAGCCAAGAGACGCCACACCCACGTGAGCTGGATGCGTGCGTGCGTTTCCCAGGCGTGGAGGACGGATAGGGCAATCCACCAAGAAATGCTCGGTACTGGCACAGTACAGACAGAGATTTTCTTCTCTACGGCGATTCCTTTCTTCCTGGGTCAGGCGAGACCGATCCACTTGCATGGCCTCCTCGGCGGGAGGCCCAGGCGTAGACTGCAAAGGATGCTGTGGGAGAGGTGCCCAGAGATCTAAGTCTTTTTCCTGGCGGAGCTCTTGGTGTCGCTCAGAAAAACGCATGTCAATGCGGGTAGCCAAATGGATGAGTTCTTGGAGGTTGGCAGGAATCTCTCGTGCGGCCAGCACATCCTTGATGCGACTGGATAGGCCTTTTTTAAAGGTCGCGCAGAGAGCCTCGTTATTCCATGATAACTCGGAAGCAAGAGTACGAAATTGGATGGCGTACTCGCCCACTGAAGAATTACCCTGGACCAGGTTCAACAGGGCAGTCTCGGCAGAAGAAGCTCGGGCTGGCTCCTCGAAGACACTCCGGAGTTCAGCGAAGAAGGCCTGGACTGTGGCTGTGGCAGGATCATTGCGGTCCCAGAGCGGTGTGGCCCAAGACAAGGCCTTTCCTGAAAGAAGGCTTACTACGAACGCCACCTTAGACCGTTCTGAAGGAAACAAGTCCGACAACATCTCCATATGCAGGGAACACTGAGACAAAAATCCACGGCAGAGTTTAGAGTCCCCATCAAATTTGTCCGGCAGGGACAAGCGGAGGTTAGGAGCGGCCACTCGCTGCGGAGGAGGTGCAGGAGCTGGCGGAGGAGATGGTTGCTGCTGTAGCAGAGGCAGAAGTTGCTGTAACATGGCGGTCAACTGCGACAGCTGCTGTCCTTGTTGGGCAATCTGCTGCGATTGCTGAGCGACCACCGTGGGAAGATCAGCGAGACTTGGCAGCGGCACCTCAGCGGGATCCATGGCCGGATCTACTGTCACGATTCGGCTTACGGGTTGTGGATCCGCTGTGTCAGCGAGGGATTGGCGTGGACCGTGCTAGTGGACCGGTTCTAAGAGGCTACTGGTTTTCACCAGAGCCCGCCGCAAAGCGGGATGGTCTTGCTGCGGCAGTAGCAACCAGGTCGTATCCACTAGCAACGGCTCAACCTCGCTGACTGCTGAGAAGGCGTGGGACAGAAGGACTAGGCAGAGGCAAGGTCAGACGTAGCAGAAGGTCGGGGGCAGGCGGCAAGGTTCGTAGTCAGGATGGATAGCAGAAGTTCAGGTACACAGGCTTTGGACACACTAAACGCTTTCACTGGCACAAGGCAACAAGATCCGGCAAGGGAGTGCATGGGAGGAGATCAGATATAGCCAGGGAGCAGGTGGAAGCCAATTAAGCTAATTGGGCCAGGCACCAATCATTGGTGCACTGGCCCTTTAAGTCTCAGAGAGCTGGCGCGCGCGCGCCCTAGAGAGCGGAGCCGCGCGCGCCAGCACATGACAGCAGGGGACCGGGACGGGTAAGTGACCTGGGATGCGATTCGCGAGCGGGCGCGTCCCGCTGTGCGAATCGCATCCCCGACGGCCATGACAGTGCAGCGCTCCCGGTCAGCGGGACTGACCGGGGAGCTGCAGGGAGAAAGACGCCGTGAGCGCTCCGGGGAGGAGCGGGGACCCGGAGCGCTAGGCGTAACATATATTCTGTCTGGGACCCAAATAACCACGTATCCTACACCAATAATGTTTCGTATCCTACCTCTAAAAGCCTGACATGGACGTTTGTGTGTAAAATGCCTCAGGACTTATTATGTGTTTATTTCTCCAAAGCCTGAAATGGACGTTTGTGCATAAAATGCCTCAGGACTTCTTATGGCCCCAAGGCCACTTCGCTCTTCAATCCGACCTTTATCGTCGAGGACGACTTCTGTTTAGTGGTGGGGTTTGTGGTGTCCCAGTACAGGTACATTGTGTCAAGGTATTGTAGGCCCTGTCAGATTTAGACCTCCAGTGTCCTGGGGGCTCCCCTGCAGGGACTCAACCATTTCTAATGTGTATTTGCACTGTTATACCTTAATAATCAGTTATTAGGTATCTGTAGCTTTAAGTATGTTACCTAGCAACCTCATGCGTAGTCAGGGTATGTGAGAGTGGAGGACTGAGGGCTAGACTAAACTTTTGTGTAAGGTATTATGTTATTACTTGTATGTAACTTTATTGTTAATCCCAAAGGAGAGACAGACAACTCTATGATCCACAGCTGCCTGGCCAATGGGCTTTAGTTTAGCCTTCCCTCATAAGGGGTGGCATTTCCTGTGTAGTTCAGTTCAGGGGTCAGCAGTTCTGGATAGTCCAGGGGTCAGCAGTTCTGGAGAGTTCAAGTGTGGAGAGAAGTGGAGTTCAGAGTGAAGAATCATCAACTCATTTCAGTCAGAGTACAGAGTGGAGAAATATCAAGCCTTTACTTCAGCCTTGATCAGAGGATTCTTAAAGGACAATTCATTATCTTCCAGCGAAAAGCCACAAATCTACCAACACTTCAGTAAGTGACTTTAATCTCAAGCCTAATATAGCGCAGACCTAAAACTCCTAGTCAGGCCGTAAGAGCCAAGCATATCTGCAATATCAAGTCCAGGCACTGCAAGCTGTGTGGTCCTCTAGAGACTGTCTGTTAACCCTTTGGGAGACTTTGGTTAAGTGCTGTGGAGATTGTACCACCTATCTTCAAGTTAGTAAAGCCTCCGTTAAACTGCAACCTGGAGTGCAGTCAATTCTTTCCTTGCTAGCCTGTGGGGAGACAGAGTTCCCTGGACCTGTAGTACCCTGGGAGATACCAAGACTACAGTGGCGTCATGTGACATTAAGGGTTAATACCATCCGACCCTGGGTTAATACCCCCAAGAACCAAGTAGCTAACCCCAGCGTAGCGGTGGCTGCGGACCTCACCCGTGGCCACCACATTTATTTCTATAGGAGCCCCAGGAGGCTCAAGTGGTATGCCATGGTCACTGTACTATGGTAATCCCTGCTATTTGGTTCTCCGCTTTCATTCCTTTTCAAATACTTACATAGCTGCAGGAAATAAAATAAAATATATACCCAACCCTCAGCTTCCTACCATACCAATGCCTCCACCAACTTGGATTCCAGAGATGCAATGATGATGTAAGTGCATGTGACTGCTTAGGCCAGCAATTGGCTTCTGCATCACATCATTCTGTGTTTCATTGTATAGGGACTTTTATTGGAACATGCAGCATTTATGGAAAAGCCAGGAGATGAGGGGTAAGCATAGCCCCCCCCCCTTTTTCCTGCCCCACAGTTAAAAACATTTGAAAACCTCTTTAGCCATATTTTTCTGCTCTATACTGTCTTTTAATGCTCGATAAACATACAATTTGTGGTAACGGTGCGATGAGGGCAGCTTTTGTTACCCTAGGGGCAGATGGCATTAACCCCTTGAATTCGCCACGCTAGGGCGTGGTTTATGCTCGATACCACCCGAAAGTATACCGCTAGATCCTGGGCTGAGCACGGGTGCAGTAATGACTCCGAAGCCAAATTACGGATAACGGAAGCTTTACTGAGGGTAGACAGATGGTAAAGTCTATACGGTTCAGCCAGGGCCCACGGAGGTGACAGTGACTCAGAGACCTTACGGGCTTGCTGGGATTTGTAATAGGACTGGACAATGTAATGCAGGCCACGCTGACTTGACAGATGACAGGGAATGACTTGACTTGACTGAAGACTGACAAAGCTATGACTCTAACTTACTTGCATTTGATGGTGGCTGCAGGACTTGACTTTGAGGCCTCCAACACTCTGGACACACATACTAGGCATGACTGACCTCAGCAAAGACATCTCCAAAGATAGCGAGCTAGCTCCACCCAGGGCTTATATGGGGGAGACCAGCAGGGAGCCCATAGGTCACTCTTGGGATCACCTGGTCACTGGAACCTCCTGGGCAACAATCACATGACATATCACATGGTACAACTCTTAAAGCAACATTACATTTTATAACAATTTACATGGTAAAACATATTTACAATGGGCAAACAAGTGCAGGGGCCCAGGGGACACAGAAGGAGGCTGCCTGACAGAACAGCAGGAGCACGGGGTAACACCTTCCGTACTGGTCCACCACAAATAAATGTTCATTGTTTGGCTCTACAGTCATGAGCAAAAGATGTGCTATATACAGTAAAAGCAGTTTGGTAAGATATTTGTGGAAGTTTTCCATAGGCAAAACTACATGTTAAAACTTGTAGATGGTTCCCTGAAGAATCAAATTCAAGGCCTACAGGGTTGACTTGCATCTAAAAGAATGTAAAACATCATGACATAAGAGTCAGAATTTTAATTTTTTATTAATTTTTTTTACAAATACAAGTTTTGCGACACGATTTATCAAAAGTAGATACAACTTTATTCAATACCAGCACTATTATGCATTCATGCCAAGTCACATATCTCAGGATGAAACAATTTATTTTACTCCTGTCCTGTGGTTATAACCTAGTCATTATGTGTACAGACCTCTAAACAGGATTCTAGACAAGAAAAATGACTGTGCTCCAGCACAATAAGTTCAGAAGAATTAGGACTGTACATACTAAAAAGGGACTGCTTTGGAGTGCACAGCAGGGTCTTATGAAAGGTGAGCTATATATACTTTTTCTCTGTCTTACAATTAGGAAATTGTACACATTACACTATATACGCAAGACATAAAACATGACACTGATTATACACAACAGTAAACTACAATAGATACAGAGCACTCATATATACAATGCTGTGCACGCTTCATCCCCCATCCCATCATAGAGGCATTTAACATATGTCCAGAGGATATCTGCCAATCTGAAAAATGACGGCTGCATTCTCCATCTCTGGCAATCCTTCCTTGCAGCCTTCTCTCATCTGCTCAGGTGATCCGCAGGCAAGAGCATTAAATCTTCTCTGTCTGAGACACCTCAACGCATCTCCTGCCTCTGGCTCTCCACTTCGTTCTCTCTCTTCAACCTGCTGGATCAGCATAGGAAACAAAGCAAGCATCCAAGACTTTCCACAGATTAACCCTGTGAGCCAACACTTGCTCTCAGTTATTAGAACTGTGGAAGTGAAATCATAATTTGTGTTACATTATAAGGCAAAAACAGATCTTTCTGCTGGATGACACTGTGATGGCCCGGTACAGGAGTTGTACCCCTGTACCCTAACTGCCCTGTCAGGCAGCCTCCCTGCTGTGTCCTCTGGGCCCCCTGCACCTGTTCCCCTTCTGTATTCACTTGTATTTATATGTTATCCAGTGTATTATACTTGCAATGTGTTATGGCTTTAAGAACCAGTGTCATGTGATTGTAACCCAGTGAGGTATCAGTGACCATGTGACCTATGGGACCCCTCCTAGTCTCCCCCATAAAAGTCCTGGGAGGAGCTAGCTCGCTCTCTTGAGTTCCAGTTAAGTCTTTGCTGAGGTCCAGTGCAGTCAAGTCCTAAGAGCATGTCTGGAGTCCAGAGGAGGCCTCAAGTCAGTCAAGCAGCCACAGATTCTCAAGTCCATTGCCCCACAGGTCAAGTCAACGCCTGGTAAGCTACAGAAGGGGTGAAGTCAGTCATAGTCTGTCATAGTCAAATCAGTCCAAGTCATGCTGTCTCAAGTCAGCGTGGCCTGCATCCAAATTGTCCAAGTCCACTATAAGTCCCAGCAAGCCCTAAGGTCTCTGAAGTCACTGGTCACCTCCGTGGGCCTAGCCAAGCTGTATAGACTGTTACACCTGTCTGACTCAGTAAAGCTGCCGTCGTTCCGTAACTTGGTGTCGGAGTCATTATTTGCCCCCGTGCCTTGCCAGGATCCAGCGGGATTCCTTCGGGTGGTGTAGAGGATAAACATCTCCCTGGCGTCACGAACATAAGGGGTTAATGCCATCTACCCCAGGGGTAATTCCATCTGCCTTCATCACACCCTCACCACAACACATTGTTAGAATTAAATGTTGAGACATGTAAAAATGGCTACCCCTTTACACCAAAAAGAGAGTGTAACAACTTGATAACCTTTGTACAAATGCCTTATTTTGGTGTTATTGAGGTGGCCTCCTACTCTGGAGGTCTTAGGGAAATTCAGAAGTGTGAATGGGAGTGCGGAATCCCATAGAAGTCTATGGGCTTTAATTTCCCATTCTGCCATCTGAATAGACCCTTAATGTGACTATGCATGACATGATATGATCACTCATTGATTTTAATGTCCCTGCAGCAAATATGCTGCTACTTGCAGTTGATCGCTGAAATGGATAACTCTTGAGAGAGGATTGTTCAGTTAGGAAAACCCTTTTAAATGGGTTTTCCCATAAACTTAAGTGACATATAAAGAGTGACCACTACAATGTACCTTTCCTTTTTTGCATGTCGGCTGCAGAAACCTGGGCACATTCTGCCAATCAAGGGACCCCTGTGAGGGGGCAGTGGCCCTAATCCAGCACTGTGACTGGTCAGAAGGTAATGTTCGTGCCAACCCTTGAGGGTGTATTCACATGTTTAGGTTTTTAATTGTAATTATTGAATACAGGAAAGGATCATAAATATAGGACATGTAAGACTGAGACTTCTCCTCTTTTAAATCCATTCCTGGCTTTGCATTCAATAATTGCAATTGACCCCTTCCCAACTTATGATGTACCGGTACATCATGGTTAGGGTGAGGGGAACATGACGCAGGCCCGTGGGTCGGGTCCACATCATAACCGGCAGATCCCCACTGCTGACATCTGCCGGTAATGACTGACATCGGAGCTAGCTCTGATGTCCATCACTGATATGGTTACATGCCATGATCGCTATTGATTTAACCCCTTAAGGACCGGGGCTTTTTCCGTTTTTGCACTTTCGTTTTTTGCTCCTTGCCTTTAAAAAATCATAACTCTTTCAATTTTGCACCTAAAAATCCATATGATTGCTTATTTTTTGCGCCACCAATTCTACTTTGTATTGACATCAGTCATTTTGCCCAAAAATCTACGGTGAAACGGAAAAAAAAATCATTGTGCGACAAAATTTTAAAAAAAACGCAGTTTTGTAAATTTTGGGGGCTTCCGTTTCTACGTAGTACATTTTTCGGTAAAAATGACACCTGATATTAATTCTGTAGGTCCATACGATTAAAATGATACCCTACTTATATAGATTTGATTTTGTCGTACTTCTGTAAAAAATCATAACTACATGCAGGAAAATTAATACTTTTAAAATTGTCATCTTCTGACCCCTATAACTTTTTAATTTTTCCGTGTATGGGGCGGTATGAGGGCTCATTTTTTGCGCCGTGGTCTGGAGTTTTTAACGGTACCTTTTTTGCATTGATAGGACTTATTGATTTTTATTCATTGATTTATTATATAAAAAGTGACCAAAAATGCACTATTTTGGACTTTGGAATTTTTTTGCGCGTACGCCATTGACCGCGCGGTTTAATTAACAATATATTTTTGTAAAGTAAAGTAATTATCGCTCCCTGCACTTCCAGGTGGGGCTTATTCAGAACAGGTGGGGGCGTGTGTATATAACTCTCCTCTCTCCTACAGGGGCGGAGCACGTGACATTTGTGGAACCCTCCCAACCCTCCCTTATTTTATTCCTTCACCATAGGGCATGCCCTCTATAGGCGTGCCCTCATTGCGCGGTTATGGCACAGCTCAGACCGCTATGCTAGGGTAGGATCTTGTATAGGTATATAGGCAATCTTTCCTGTCACTAGTACATGTATAGAGCCCGAACACAAATGGGAAAAGGGGGGTGATTCAAACTTTTAATAGGGGAGGGGTTAAATGATCTTTATTGACTTTTTTTTCACTTAGTGACCTATAACACTGCACACACTGATCTTTCACATTGATCACTGGTTTCTCAGTGATCGATGATTCTGCCGCTTGACTGCTCATGCCTGGATCTCAGGCACTGAGCAGTCATTCGGCGATCGGACAGCGAGGAGGCAGGTAGGGACCCTCCGGCTGTCCTGAAAGCTGTTCGGGATGCCGCGATTTCGCCGCGGCTATCCCGAACAGCCCACTGAGCTAACCAGCAGTTCTTACTTTCACTTTTAGCCGCGTGGCTCAGCTTTAGCAGCCGGTTTCACTATGACGCCGGGCCCGCCGTGATATGATGCGGGGTCATGGTGGGACCCCGCGTTATATCACGGGAGCAGGACCAAGGACGTACTCATACGTCCTTGGTCCTTAAGGGGTTAAACATTAAATCCCGGACATCCCTGGGGTCTAGGGGACCCATCTGCAGCTCTGCGATGTAATTGCGGGCTGCAGATGGGTTGCCGGGAAATATTGGGGACTTACCCGTCCTTCCCGATGCTCCCTGGATCGACAATTGCTAAAGGCTGGCTTAGGCAGCCTTAACCCACTAACGACAATGAACGTAAATGTACGTCATGGTGACGTGGTACTTAACGCACCATGACATACATTTACGCGCCGCCATGATCACGAGCACCAGCGGCGGTGCCTAAGAAGCAGCGGTCGAGCGTCATGGATTGAAGAAAAAGGAGCCAGCTTCCGGTCGGAGAAGAAATGCTGGAGAAGACCAGGAAAAGAGCCATAAGGATAAGGTAAGTAATTTACAATGTTATATAACTTTGGAAATAAGTGGGAGAGGAGGGGGCGTGCAATATTATAATTTAGGGAGGGGGCCGAGCAGGGGAGCTACAGGGGGAGGGCAGGAGCTGGGCGGAAATCAGGAGCGGGCATGCTGGGAGAAGTAGTTTTTTTACAGAGCGTGGAAAGAAGAGAACCCGGAAGTAACAGAAACTTGGGACAGCAATAACACAATAACGGCTGGGCCATTTTAGATGAAAGAGGGGTCGTTTAAAAGGTACGTTCATGGGCTACAATGTGGCATGTTTTCGTTGGAGCATCGGAGTACTCTTTTAAGGCCAAAATGGGCCTGGTCCTTAACCCCTTAAGGACTCAGCCCATTTTGGCCTTAAGGACTCAGACAATTTAATTTTTACGTTTTCATTTTTTCCTCCTCGCCTTCTAAAAATCATAACTCTTTTATATTTTCATCCACAGACTAGTATGAGGGCTTGTTTTTTGCGTGACCAGTTGTCCTTTGTAATGACATAACTCATTATATCATAAAATGTATGGCGCAACCAAAAAACACTATTTTTGTGGGGAAATTAAAACGAAAAACGCAATTTTGCTAATTTTGGAAGGTTTTGTTTTCACGCCGTACAATTTCTGGTAAAAATGACATGTGTTCTTTATTCTGAGGGTCAATACGATTAAAATGATACCCATTATTATATACTTTTATATTATTGTTGCGCTTAAAAAAAATCACAAACTTTTTAACCAAATTAGTACGTTTATAATCCCTTTATTTTGATGACCTATAACTTTTTTACTTTTCCGTATAAGCGGCGGTATGGGGGCTCATTTTTTGCGCCATGATCTGTACTTTTTTTTGATACCACATTTGCATATAAAAAACTTTTAATACATTTTTTATAATTTTTTTTTTAATAAAATGTATTAAAAAAGTAGGAATTTTGGACTTTTAAAATTTTTTTTCGTTCACGCCGTTCACCGTACGGGATCATTAACATTTTATTTTAATAGTTCAGACATTTACGCATGCGGCGATACCAAATATGTCTATAAAAAATGTTTTTTACGCTTTTTGGGGGTAAAATAGGAAAAAACGGACGTTTTACTTTTTTATTGGGGGAGGGGATTTTTTTACATTTTTTTTTAACACTTGAATAGTCCCCATAGGGGACTATTCATAGCAATACCATGATTGCTAATACTGATCTGTTCTATGTATAGGACATAGAACAGATCAGTATTATCGGTCATCTCCTGCTCTGGTCTGCTCGATCACAGACCAGAGCAGGAGACGCCGGGAGCCGCACGGAGGAAGGTGAGGGGACCTCCGTGCGGCGTTATGAATGATCGGATCCCCGCAGCAGCGCTGCGGGCGATCCGATCGTTCATTTTAATCGCGAACTCCCGCAGATGCCGGGATCTGTATTGATCCCGGCACCTGAGGGGTTAATGGCGGACGCCCGCGAGATCGCGGGCGTCGGCCATTGCCGGCGGGTCCCTGGCTGCGATCAGCAGCCGGGATCAGCCGCGCATGACACGGGCATCGCTCCGATGCCCGCGGTTATGCTTGGACGTAAATGTACGTCCTGGTGCGTTAAGTACCACCTCACCAGGACGTACATTTACGTCCTGCGTCCTTAAGGGGTTAAGGGGTTAAGGACCAGGGTTTTCTTCCGTTTTTGCACTTTTATTTTTTCCTCCTTACCTTTAAAAAATCATACCTCTTTCAATTTTGTACCTAAAAATCCATATGATGGTTTATTTTTTGCGCCACCAATTCCACTTTGCAGTGACATCAGTCATTTTACCCCCAAAATCTATGACAAAACAGAAAACTAAATCATTGTGAGACAAAATTGAAGAAAAAACACAATTTTGTAACTTTTGGGGGCTTCTGTTTCTACACAGTAAATTTTACGGTAAAAATGACACCTTATCTTTATTCTGTAAGTCCATATGATTAAAATGATAACCTACGTATATAGCTTTGATTTTGTCGTACTTCTGGAAAAAATCATAACTACATGCAGGAAATTTTATACGTTCAAAATTGTTATATTCTGACCCCTATAACCGTTAGGGGGCGGTATGGGGCTAATTTTTTGCACCGTGATCTGAAGTTTTTAGCGGTACCCTTTTTGTATTGATCAGACTTTTTATTTGCTTTTTATTCATTTTTTCATGGTATAAAAAGTGACCTAAAATACGCTATTTTGGACTTTGGAATTTTTTTGGGCGTACGTCATTGACCGTGTAGTTTAATTAATGATATATTCAGACAATTTGGACATTTCCACCCACGGCAATATCACATATGTTTATTTGTGTTTACACAGTTTTTTTTTAAATGGGAAAAGGGGGGGGGGGAGATTCAAACTTTTATTAGGGAAGGGGTTAAATGATCTTTATTGACTTTTTTCCCACTTTTTTTTTTTGCAATGTTATAGCTCTGATAGGGACCTATAACACTGCACACACTGATCTTTTACATTGATCAATGGTTTCTCATAGGAAACCATTGATCAATGATTCTGCCGCTTGACTGCTCATGCCTGTATCTCAGGCACTGAGCAGTCATTGGGCGATCGGACACCAGGAGGCAGGTAAGGGGACCCTCCTCATGTCCTACAGCTGTTTGGGATGCCGCAGTTTCACCGTGGCGGTCCCGAACAGCCCCCTGAGCTAACCGGCATTGGTTTACTTTCACTTTAGAGGTGGCGTTCAACTTTGAACGCCACATCTAAAAGGTTAATAGCGCGCGGCACCACGATCAGTGCCGCACGATATTAGCCACGGGTCCCGGCTGTTGTTAGACGGCTCGGCCCGACACTCTGTGGCCCCACATTATAGAAAGGAAAAGGACTCAGGACGTACAGGTACGCCCTTCGTCCTTAACAGGTTAAGCAATCGAGTGCCGAAAACATTGATCAATGTAATGCAAAACCAAACTACTTGTTCACCCCACTGTATACACACATATACTAATGAATATATAATTTAGCAATCTCAGGACAAATGTACTAATGCATGTATAGTATTATGAAAGAACCATGGGTTTTCCTACTTACAAAGCATGTAGAGGTCTGTAATTTTTAGCATAGGTATTCTTTTCTCTGTGAGACAGAATCTAAAACAAAAATCAAGAAACTCACATGTTTTGATAAAAAAAAAAAAAGATTTTTCATTTCATTGTATGACTTAAGTATTTGATCACCTACCAACCAGGAAGAATTACGGCTCTCAGAGACCTCTTATTTTCTCTTTAACCTCTTAAGGACCCATGACGTATGCGTACGTCATGAGTCCCGGTCCTGCGATATAACGCGGGGTCACACGGTGACCCTGCATCATATCGCGGCGGGCCCGGCGTCATAGTGAAGCCGGGACCCGCCTCTAATAGCGCGCGGCACTGATCGCTGTGCCGCGCGATATTAACCCTTTAGCCGCGTGCTCAAAGCTGAGCCGCACGGCTAAAAACGAAAGTAAAAGTGCCCGGATAGCTCAGGGAGCTGTTTGGGATCGCCACGGTATAATCGCGGCATCCCGAACAGCTGTAGCACAGGAGGAGGTCTTCTTACCTTCTCCTGTGCTGTCCGATCGCCGAATGAATGCTTCAAGCCTGAGATCCAGGCTTGAGCATTCAATCGCCGAAAACACTGATTGATCCATTCCTATGGAGATGGATCAATCAGTGTAAAAGATCAGTACATGCAATGTTATAGCCCCCTATAGGAGCTATAATGTTGCATAAGAAAAGTGTAAAAAAAATCATTAACCCTTTCAATTATCCCTTCCCCTAATAAAAGTTTGAATCACCCGGCATTTCCAAATATAAAAAAAACATTATGTAAATAATAATAAAAATAAACATATGTGGTATCGAATTATAAATGTCCGAATTATAAAAATATACGGCTTCTTAAACCGCTCGTTCAATGGCGTACGCGCAAAAAAAATCCAAAGTCCAAAATAGCGCGTTTTTGATCACTTTTTATACCACAAAAAAAGTGAATAAAAAGTGATCAAAAAGTCTGATCAGAACAAAAATGGTACTGCTAAAAACTTCAGATGACGGCGCAAAAAATGAGTCCTCAAAGCGCCCTGAACACAGAAAAATAAGGGGTCAAAAGATGACCATTTTAAACGTATAAATTTTCCTGCATGTATTCATGATTTTTTTCGGAAGTGATACAAATTCAAACCTATACAAGTAGGGTATCATTTTAACCGTATGGACCTACAGAATAAAGATAAGGTATCATTTTTGACAAAAAATGTACTGCGTAAAAACAGAAGCCCCCAAAACTTACAAAATAGTGTTTTTTCATCAATTTTGTCGCACATTGATTTTTTTTTCCCGTTTCACTGTAGATTTTTGGGTAAAATGACTACAAAGTAGAATTAGTGACGCAAAAATTAAGCCCTTCTGTTCTTCATCCATTATCTGGTTTAACTGCACCTGTTTGAACTCGTTACCTGTATAAAAGACACCTGTCCACACAATCAATCAAACAGACTCCAACCTCCCCACATTGGCCAAGACCAGAGAGCTGTGTAAGGAGATCAGGGATAAAACTGTAGACCTGAACAAGGCTGGAATGGGCTACAGGACAATAGAGAAACAGCATGGCGCAATTATTAGAAAATTGTAGAACTTCAAGATGATGGTCAATCTCCCTCGGTCTGGGGCTCCATGCAAGAGCTTACCTAGTGGGGCATCACTGATCATCAGGAAGGTGAGGGATCAACCCAGAACTACCATTAGTAACACACTACGTCATCATGGATTAAAATCCTGCAGCGAACGCAAGGTCCCCCTGCTCAAGCCAGCACATGTCCAGGCCCATCTGAAGTTTGCCAATGACCATCTAGATCAGGGTTCCTCAAACTTTTTAAATGGAGGTCCAGTTCACGGTCCCTCAGACCGTTGGAGGGCCGGACTATAGATAAAAAAACATGAACAAATTCCTATACACACTTATATATCATATTAGTGGACTACACATTTAAGTACGGAGCACAGTTCCCCCCACATTGGGTTGGCAGTACAGTTCCCCCACAATTGGTGCAGTACAGTTCCCCCACATTAGGTGCAGTACAGTTCCCCCACATTAGGTGCAGTACAGTTCCCCCAGAGTACAATTCCCCCACATTAGGTGCAGTACAATTCCCCCACATTAGATGCAGTACAATTCCTCCACATTAGGTGCAGTACAGTTCCCCCACATTAGGTGCAGTACAGTTCCCCCACATTAGGGGCAGTACAGTTCCTCCACATTAGGGGCAGTACAGTTCCCCCACATTAGGTGCAGTACAGTTCCCCCACATTAGGTGCAGTACAGTTCCCCCACATTAGGTGCAGTATAGTTCCCCTACATTAGGTGCAGTATAGTTCCCCCACATTAGGTGCAGTATAGCTCCCCCACATTAGGTGCAGTATGTTCCCCCACATTAGGTGCAGTATGTTCCCCCACATTAGGTGCAGTACAGTTCCCCCACATTAGGTGCAGTATAGTTCCCCCACATTAGGTGCAGTATAGTTCCCCCACATTAGGTGAAGTATAGTTCCCCACATTAGGTGCAGTATAATTCCCCCACATTAGGTGCAGTATACTTCCCCACAATAGGTGCAGTATAGTTCCCCCACATTAGGTGCAGTATACTTCCCCACATTAGGTGCAGTATAGTTCCCCCCACATTAGGTGCATTATAGTCCCCCACATTAGGTGCAGTATAGTCCCCCCACATTAGGTGCAGTATAGTCCCCCCACATTAGGTGAAGTATAGTCCCCCACATTAGGTGCAGCATAGTTACCCCACATTAGGTGCAGTATAGTTCCCCCATATTAGGTGCAGTATAGTTCCCTCACATTAGGTGCAGTATAGCTCCCCACATTAGGTGCAGTATAGCTCCCCACATTAGGCGCAGTATAGCTCCCCACATTAGGTGCAGTATAGTTCCCCCACATTAGGTGCAGTATAGTTCCCCCACATTAGGTACAGTATAGTTCCCCCACATTAGGTGCAGTATAGTTCCCCCACATTAGGTGCAGTATAGCTCCCCACATTAGGTGCAGTATAGCTCCCCACATTAGGTGCAGTATAGCTCCCCACATTAAGTGCAGTATAGTTCCCCCACATTAGGTGCAGTATAGTTCCCCCACATTAGGTGCAGTATAGTTCCCCCACATTAGGTGCATTATAGCTCCCAGATTAGGTGCAGGATACCTCCCAACATTAGGTGCAGTATAGCTCCCCACATTAGGTGCAGTATAGCTCCCCACATTAGGTGCAGTATAGTTCCCCCACATTAGGTGCAGTATAGCTCCCCACATTAGGTGCAGTATACTTCCCCACATTATGTGCAGTATAGTTCCCCCCACATTAGGTGCAGTATAGTCCCCCACATTAGGTGCAGTATAGTCCCCCACATTAGGTGCAGTATTGTCCCCCCACATTAGGTGAAGTATAGTCCCCCACATTAGGTGAAGTATAGTCCCCCACATTAGGTGCAGCATAGTTCCCCCACATTAGGTGCAGTATAGTTCCCCCACATTAGGTGCAGTATAGCTCTCCACATTAGGTGCAGTATAGCTCCCCACATTAGGTGCAGTATAGCTCCCCACATTAGGTACAGTATAGCTCCCCACATTAGGTGCAGTATAGCTCCCCACATTAGGTGCAGTATAGTTCCCCCACATTAGGTGCAGTATAGTTCCCCCACATTAGGTGCAGTATAGTTCCCCCACATTAGGTGCAGTATAGTTCCCCCACATTAGGTGCAGTATAGCTCCCCACATTAGGTGCAGTATACCTCCCAACATTAGGTGCAGTATAGCTCCCCACATTAGGTGCAGTATAGCTCCCCACATTAGGGGGAGTATAGCTCCCCACATTAGGTGCAGTATAGTTCCCCCACATTAGGTGCAGTATAGCTCCCCACATTAGGTGCAGTATACTTCCCCACATTAGGTGCAGTATGTTCCCCCACAGACATACAGCTGTATGCCTGTGTTCTGCCCCACTTTGAAGCTGACGTGCCGCTGGTAACACTTACTAAGCTGGCCAGCTCACGTCCTCATCGCTGCTTCGCTCCTCCGCGCTCCGTTGCTATGGGCGCACACACGGGACATCAGTGACGTCCCTGCGTGCGCCACCTTCCCGGCGGCCCCTGGGTTTTTAAAGAAAACGTGGGGCCACCGAAAGCGCATCCCTGTGTCCCGAAAACATCTTTCAGGTCACAGGGATGTCCCTAGGCAGTGGCGGGCCGGATAAATGTCCTCGTGTGGCCTGCGGGCTTTAGTTTGAGGACCCCTGATCTAGATGATACAGAGGAGGAATGGGAGAAGGTCATGTGGTCTGATGAGACAAAAATAGAGCTTTTCGGTCTAAACTCCACTCACTGTGTTTAGAGGAAGAAGCATGATGACAACTTCAAGAACACCATCCCAACTGTGAAGCCGCGGCTATCCCGAACAGCCCACTGAGCTAACCAGCAGTTCTTACTTTCACTTTTAGCCGCGTGGCTCAGCTTTAGCGGCCGGGTCCCGGTTTCACTATGACGCCGGGCCCGCCGTGATATGATGCGGGGTCATGGTGGGACCCCGCGTTATATCACGGGAGCAGGACCAAGGACGTACTCATACGTCCTTGGTCCTTAAGGGGTTAAACATTAAATCCCAGATATCCCTGGGGTCTAGGGGACCCGTGGCTAATATCGTGCGGCACTGATCGTGGTGCCGCGCGCTATTAACCTTTTAGATGTGGCGTTCAAAGTTGAACGCCACCTCTAAAGTGAAAGTAAACCAATGCCGGTTAGCTCAGGGGGCTGTTCGGGACCGCCACGGTGAAACTGCGGCATCCCAAACAGCTGTAGGACATGAGGAGGGTCCCCTTACCTGCCTCCTGGTGTCCGATCGCCCAATGACTGCTTTAGGTGAAGTATAGTTCCACATTAGGTGAAGTATAGTTCATTAAAATCCTGCAGCGAACGCAAGGTCCCCCTGCTCAAGCCAGCACATGTCCAGGCCCATCTGAAGTTTGCCAATGACCATCTAGATCAGGGTTCCTCAAACTTTTTAAATGGGGGTCCAGTTCACGGTCCCTCAGACCGTTGGAGGGCCGGACTATAGATAAAAAAACATGAACAAATTCCTATACACACTTATATATCATATTAGTGGACTACACATTTAAGTACGGAGCACAGTTCCCCCCACATTGGGTTGGCAGTACAGTTCCCCCACAATTGGTGCAGTACAGTTCCCCCACATTAGGTGCAGTACAGTTCCCCCACATTAGGTGCTGTACAGTTCCCCCACAGTACAATTCCCCCACATTAGGTGCAGTACAATTCCCCCACATTAGATGCAGTACAATTCCTCCACATTAGGTGCAGTACAGTTCCCCCACATTAGGTGCAGTACAGTTCCCCCACATTAGGGGCAGTACAGTTCCTCCACATTAGGGGCAGTACAGTTCCCCCACATTAGGTGCAGTACAGTTCCCCCACATTAGGTGCAGTACAGTTCCCCCACATTAGGTGCAGTATAGTTCCCCTACATTAGGTGCAGTATAGTTCCCCCACATTAGGTGCAGGCCCGCACACCCACCCAATGCCTCCAGACCCCCCTGCCCACCCTGATGCTGCCCTTCATGGTAAGTAACTTTGGGGGAGGAGGAGGAGGAGGGGGGGTCGGCTCGGGAGACAGGTAAAGGGGAACTCTTATCAGTGTTTCCCAGCAGAGGCCTCTAACTGTAGTAAAACTACAACTCCCAGCATGTATTTGGCTTTGTGGGCATACTGGGAGTTGTAGTTTTACAACAGCTGGAGGCTGGTTGGGGAACACTGATCTATCTGTCTTTCTATCTCCTATCTCTCATATCTATGTATGTATGTATCTATCTATCTCATATCTATCTATCTATCTATCATCTATCTATCTATCTATCTCATATCTATATATCATCTATCTATCTATCTATCTATTTCCTATCTATCTATCTATCTCATATCAATCTATCTCCTATCTATCTATCTATCTATCTCCTATCTATCTATCTATCTATCTATCTCCTATCTATCTATTATCTATCTATCTCCTATCTATCTATTATCTATCTATCTCCTATCTATCTATTATCTATCTATCTCCTATCTATCTATTATCTATCTATCTATGTCATATCTATCTATCTCCTATCTATCTCTCATATTCATCTATCTATCTCATATCTATCCATCTCATATCTATCTATCTCATTTCTATCTATCTCATATCTATCTATCTCTCATATTCATCTATCTATCTCATATCTATCTATCTATCTATCTCATATCTATCTATCTATCTATCATCTCCTATCTATCTATATCTATCTATCTATTTCATATCTATCTATCTCATATCTATCTATCTATCTATCTCCTATCTATCTATCTATCTCATATCTATCTATCTGTCTCATATCTATCCATCTCATATCTATCTATCTATCTCATTTCTATCTATCTCGTATCTATCTATCTCTCATATTCATCTATCTATCTCATATCTA